>NC_084644.1:23424613-23724613 GCF_019802595.1 Syngnathoides biaculeatus | reverse complement strand
AAGTCTGGATCGAATGTGGTTATGACTTTATACTTTCTTTTTTGTTATAATACCCACTTGTATGTGTTTATGTCGCATTTTTGTCCGAATATTAATTCTTTTGAACGATGTAAGTGCTGTGGGTCATTGCTAATTGTTGTTAGCTTGCCAATGGAGTTTTCTATTCGCTTTGAGCTAGCGGGTTTTGTGAACAAAAACGAAGACCAAGTCTGTGATATTTTCTAACATTGGATAGATGCAATTCTTTTATTACTTGAGTTTAGTTTTGGAGTGAACTTCAATTGGAGGTTCGCTGATTTCAAAGTTTACCTGAGTGAAAGTTACCATTAAAAAAATAGATGGGAGAAACGAGCCCTGCTAAATTGTCATTAAAGTTGAGAAGTTCATGTTCACCATTGATCATTTTTAATATAAATATTTAGTTGTGTAATGATTAGACCGACTATCGTCTGGTTTTCCAATGAATATCAATCAATCAAATGTGTACTTCTAAAGAAGTTTAAAATCAACAGTGCTGTGCGAGGGTAAGAAAAAGGTTTAAATTTGATAACACAATCAAACGAAACAAGTAAGAATATGATAAAAATATCAAAGACAAATCAAAACCTTTTGCTGGGTTGAAAACCAATGAATAAAGATTTGTTTATTCGTGAGAATAAACAAAAGATTTATGGAAGAACACTGTCTAATGTATAGTAGTATTTTCTTGATGTAATCATTTTGTATGAACATCCAGACAAAAGGAAAAAAAAAATCATCTGTATATAATCATGAATTTTTTTTTTTTTTTTGCCCAATTCGAGTGAGTGTACAAATGAATTTCTCCGCTGGGTTTAATAAAGTAAAAAAATATTTATTATTGGTAGTAATTATTGGATTGGAATAGGATTTTACTTTGTCTGGAATATCTTTTCCAGACAGACATTAAATCTGAGTCTAGACAATCAGAGGATGTTAATGAATGTGGAAAACTGACGGAATAACAATGAATGAGGACATCAGAATCGAGGCACTGGTTGGACTGACAACATCAGCTTGGCCTTTTTTTTTTTCTCAACTTGTTGGCCAAACCATCTTCAACCACAAACTCGACTGCGTGAAAAGATTCTTAACAAGTGGAGGGGGGGGGGGTGGAAACAAGTCATCTTGCAAAAAGCAGCATGATGATTGATGATCATATGAGTCAGAAAAACTAACAGGAATGCATGTGTCCGTAAACACCCGCCCCTCTCCAACACACACACACCTACACGCACACATGTACACACACTCAACTTATAGGGCAGTACTCCCATCAGGAGGAAACGTCTTTTTAACAAGCAATTAAAAGTGATACAGGCTGCGAGCAAACTGGCTAAATGTTTACTCAGGGTACGAGAAGAAGAAAGGTGAGGAAGAAGAGAAAAGTGAGTGCATGGTGGGGGAAACCAGGAGCTTTCTACATGGAGTGCTGATGGAGGTGGAGTGCAAGGATTCGACACTTTCGCAGGTGTGCACATCAGGGGGGTTCCAGAGGAAGGAGTTAGAGAGTGTGCATGTGTGTGTGTGTGTGTGTGTGTGGTGTGTGTGTGTGTGTGTGTGTGTGTGTGTGTACTGGCCACCTGTCTTTGCCTCATTGTAGTTTTAGTGTTTCCTTTCATCCGGCCCTCAGCAGCACAGCTCCCACTTGGAGCAGTTAGACTCCCGCCGAGAGCGACCGCGTGTGTCGGTGTGTTTGCATAGCACTGATCCCAGTTGGGTTAGAAAGACGAATTTTCCTAAAGGTGCATTTCCCTCCTTCCTGCACGTTTTATATCTTTGTTCTTTTTGTTTTATTGAGACAGGTTGAGTACAGGCAGGAAGTTGGCCATCAAACCTACAGAGCAGGAGAGCATACCGGAGGAAACGTGTGCTCTCAAGTCAACAAGGTTATGCTCCGGGAACATCCCTCCTGCCAATCCATCATTAATTAATATATCTTACTCAAGTGTGGGTAGCCTCCCATCTGACTACAAAAACAAAGATGACTTCTTACTTCTCCCTTGTAATTCATGGTCAATTTTCTTCCTTTCTTTCTTCCTCTCGCATTCCAAAAACATGCTTCTTAATTTCAGTGAAGACTCTAAACTGCCCTGAGGCTTAATTCAGTGCAAGTGTGGATGCTTGTGAGTGACCTGTGATTAGCTGGCAACCAGTCGAAAGTGTAGTCCCATTCCACCTAAAGTCATCTGGGTTAGGCTCCAGGTCACCCATGACTCCAGTGAGGATAAGCAGTAAAATGAATAAATGGATGGCATCGTCATCATTCTATCATGCTTGTGCTCAGTTCCACAAGCACCAAAGGGGATTAAGTCTGCATGTGTGTTTTGTCTTGTCTTTGTTTCCAAAAGGAAGAGCAGGCTTAATAAGTGTTGTAAAGTGAAGGAGATTGTGACAAGAGCCCGAGGGTCTACATTCAATGCACTCAAAACATGTCACTTATCACTTTTATCAGTCTTTTGTGGTGTTCGTTGAGAACAATCTTGACTGTATGCCTTTGTCATTTGCCATGAAAGATAAGTGCTGTAATTAAAGGGGAAATCCACTGGTTTGCATTAACAATGTATCCAATAGGTCATGTAATATGTACTTTATTTTGATAATGTGATGTTAAATCCTCTCTCATTTAATAATGTTTTGAGAAGAATTTTATTGACAGATACGAATTTTCAGGGGTGCTGCAATTTTCGCGAGTCACATGACCTACGTGCGCGGATGTGACGTGTACCGTGCTGCAACAAAGGCTTGATTACATGGGACTCCATTTTCACCAATTTTGACTTAAACATTGCCTTTATTGTTAATTGCTTTATATGGACAATGAAATATTGTGGCAACCACAATATGACACGGGATTAATATTTTGATTATTTCAAAGGGAACATTTACTTTAAAATCCAAACAGCCCAGGCTGCCAGCAGCAACATGGAGCAAATTGTGTTCGACCTATCAATGAGGTTCTTTACTGTGGGCCTCTGAAGCCTTTGAGGCTGTTCTGTGATTGATGACTGCTATACAAATAAATTTGACTTCAGCATTCTTAACGTCTATACACATTAAGTGTTTTAACCTCAAAATACTGAAATGTCTTTCATTCATTCGTGGACTACTTTCACCCAGGGTACCAACAAATGCCAAAAAGCAAAAACAAATGAAGTTGATTGGTATGTGGGCACTTTTATGCGTTAAGGCATAGGTACCCAATAACAACGCTAATAAAAAGAGCTTTGATTAAAGAAAAAAAAACAAATCTGTGACCTGTGGTTTGCTTAGCATGAGATGAAATCTAAACTTCAGAATTTATTTAAATGGGAGAGAATCTATTTGGGACAGCATGGTGGAGCATCTGTTTATGGCCTCACAGTTCTGAGGACTGGGGTTCAAATCCCAGCCCCGCCTATGTGGAGTTTGCACGTTCTCCCCTGCCTGTGTGGGGTTTCTCTGGGTATTCCAGTTTCCTTCCACGTCCCCAAAACATGCATTAATTGAAGACTCTAAAATTGCCCATTGGTGTGACTGTGAGTGTGACTTGTCTGTCTCTATGTGCCCTGCGGTTGGCTGGCAAACAGTCCAGGGTGTACCCTGCCTCCTGTTCGATGACAGCCGCAATAGGCTCCAGCACTCCTGCGACCCTTGTGAGGATAGGTGGCTCAGAAAATGGACAGATGGATGAATCTATTTAGAAGTTCCAATTTGTGAGTAGGAACAATGAAGACTGATATTTATTTCCTGTCTGGCTTCAGTACATCTATGAGGTTTTCCATAGACAAGTTCTGTAAGTTCCAGATGACATTTGGATAAAAACAGAAAGAGAACACCGAACTTACAGCCCACAATCGTGCATTAAAAAAATCAATATGATTCTTTTTTGTACCAGAGAACTTAGAATCATAGGTTTACCATGCAATGATTTAGATGGGTTAAAGTTTTCCATATTAATCATATTTTCAAAAATATTTTTTCATTGTTCAGATGAACTTACCAGCATCTCTTATACTCCCCCCGCAGCCAGCTTTCCATGAGGGCATCTTCTTCAGAGACCATTTTATTCTTATGAAGCCTGCCAATCGTCCACCTCCGGTTCACCTTAGTCCAAAACCGCCCACTGAAATACGCAACAGCTGTCTGCCCGTCAGCTGATCTGTTTTCATCAATGTAAAAATCAGAGCTCATTAGACAACTAAGCTATATTACAGATCCCATTAAGTGTGTATGATTGCACGTTCACGCATGTGTCCATTTATTTATGCATGGGACTTCATCAGTGTGCAAACTCTCATCTGCGTGCGTGCATGTGTGTGTGCATGCGTGTGTAGGCGTAAGGGGAATCTGATCTGGTCTATGTGTGGGAGGAATCGTCCCCTCTCTCCCCTTCTGTTGCCCAGACAGACAGCCTGTTAGAGAGATCAGACTGTCAGACTAACTTAACCAGAAGTCATTAGTACGTACTAGACATCAGCGCTTTCTTTTACGGGAGCTCAGTCCAATGAGTTCACACTGTCCCTGTCATTGTCAGGAACATTGTCACGGATGCCACTACGAGCTCCATCATCTCAATGCTTTCGATTGAAAATGCTACCGTATTTTGTTTACCTGATACGTGTCAAAACGGAAATCTGGAGAACCCGTGTCACCTTTGAAATGGCAGAAACGTGACACTTACGACTGCGACCAAAATTTGTGCCTCCATCCTACCAATTTATTCTAGTCAGAAATGTAATTGAATAAAAATAAATGTAATATTGTTCTAAATTAATGAATATTTATATTACGTATAATGATACAAAATAAAAAATAGTTGTGTTATTCTTTGGGTCAACTTAACTTCAGTGTATTGTGACAGTCCTACTATTCTGAGTGCCAGTGTCAACGATTTTGATGCTGAAAATGATTTTGATGTAAAATGTCAACGCAGTATTAATTGACTTTGGGCCTCATTCACAAAGAAATGTATAATTTTCCTGCGCAAAATCACAGTTGGATTCATGACATGTACGCACAGGCCAATTTTCTTCTCACCATCATCTGTATACTTGTGGGTCAGAATTCATTGTAATGGATGGGCTTAAACCCGTGAGCTGCAGTCCTCATAAACCACGCCCCTATTTCCTTGTAAAAGAACATCCGTTTGATCAATCAAGGAGGTTTGAAGTTGCGGGAGATGGGCCCAAAACTAAAAGAAAAAATTCATACAAGCAGAAATTGTAGTTGTTGTACCAGAAGTGGAGGCAAAGAAAACAACTCTTTTTTTAAGCATTTGTATTGGCATGTTGATGACAAAAGAGATACTTGCTGGGCCTCTATTACAGTGCAGTGTCACCTGATGTCTGCACTGAGGCTCAGGTGAAGAAAAAGTGCCTTGATAATAAGCTAAAGAAAATAAAAGGATATTGGACCAGAAAAAAATGAAGAAAACTGGAGGACAAGGACCACCTGATCTCACGCCACAAGAGGAGCAATTTGTTGCTGTAGTAAGAAAAACCTCTGAACAGAATGAGGTTAAAAGTGATGACATTCATCTTTCCCTTACAGGTAAATCTTTATTTGTTCCTATTGAGAGTTTCTTATAGCTTGTAATACATGAAGACAAATATTTTATTTAATGTTTATGCACATATTTTCAATTACACATGAAAAGTTTTATTGAAGATTTAAGACAGTATGAATGGCAGAGAAATTCTCATTTACAGTTATTTAGGACAATTCGTCAACTCATAACATCACTGATGAATTAGTTGTACACATGTCTTACTTTGGTGTGGGTACCAATCAGTAGATCAATAAACAGAGAATACATTGCTTTGCAAATCATGTTCAACCTGTATTTAATTGAATACATCCATCCGAATCAGCTTCAGAATCAGAATCCATCAATTATTTGAGCTTTTTATCCTCACAAAGTTCGTGGTAGTGCTATAGCCTATCCCAGGTTTCATCGGGCAGGAGGCGGGGTACACGCAGAACTGGTGGCCAGATAATCGCAGGGTACATGGAGACAGAAAACAGTCACTCTCACAATCACAGCGAGGGGTAATTTAGAGTCTCCAATGAATGCATGTTTTTGGGATGTAGAAGGAAATCGAAGTACCCAGAGAAAACCCACGCAGGGACAGGGATAACATGTAAACTCCACACAGACAGGTCCAGGATTCATACCCTGGTTCTCAGAACTTTGAGACCAACATTGTAACCCGGCTCTAACCAGGTGTTCCACCGTTTCACCTAAATGAATACACTACAAAGATATTTAATGTTCAAACTGATGAACTTTATTGTTCTGAGCATATTATCATTAACTTTGAATGTTATGGCCACAACAAATTCCCAAAAAACTGAAACAGGGTCATGCTTACCACTGTGTTACATCATTTATTTTTCAAACAACATTCAATAAACGTTTCAGAACTGATGACACTCGTTAATTCTTTGTAGGTGGATTTTTTTTTTTCAGATTCTTGCTTGATGGAGAGCTTCAGCTCTTCAACATTCCGGGGTCTCTGTTGTTCAACAGTCCGTGGTCTCCATTGTCACAATTTACACTTCATAATGAGACACATTTTCAATGAGAGACAGGTCTGTGCTGTAGCCAGGTCAATCTCATACACTGCAGAATATAGTTTGGCATTGTCTTGCTGAAATAAGAAGGAGCATCCATGAAAAATACATTGCTTGGATGGCAGCATATGTTTCTCCAAAACCTGTATGTACTTTTCAGCATTAATGATGCCCTCACATATGCGCAAGTGATCCATCCCTTTGGCACTAATACAGCTCCATACCCTCACAGATGCTGACTTTTGAACTTTATATCCATAACAGTCCAGATCGTTCTGTTCCTCTTTGGTCCAAGGACACGAAGTCCACAATTTCCAAAAACAATTTGAAATGTTGACTCAACACAGAACACTTTTCCACTTTGCATCAGTCCATTTTAGATGAGCTCAGGCTTTCGGTTTGCAGAGTATAATCTTTAAATTTCTTGCAATTATATATTGACGAAGATTGTCCTTAAACTATTCATCTATTTTCTCATGCACTTTTTCACAAAGAGGTAAACCTTTGCCTGTGAATGACTGAGCAATCCAGGGAAACTCCTTTTATAGCCAATCATGCCACCTAGCTGTTACCAATTAGCCTGTTAACCTGTAGGATGTGCTAAACGGGTGTTTGATGAGCATTTCTGAACTTTCTCAGGTTTTTTTTTTTTGCTATCTGTCCTTATTTTTCTGAACGTGTTGCAGCCATAAAATTCCAAGTTAATGAGTATTTGCTAAAAACAATAAAGTTTCTCAGTTTTATAATGAAATATCTTTTCTTTCTAATGTCTGTGTGTATCGCCCACAGTCAGCTGTGATAGGCTCCAGCACAAACACACACCTTTGCGAGGATAAGTGGTGAACAAATGGATGTATGGATAGTCCAATCATTAGCAAAGTCCCAGGTTTCATTATTATTTTTACACTTTGGATTTTTATCTTGACTTGTTGATGAAGACTTGTGCTTCAGATGTTCGTATGTGCAGTTTAGGCACAAATTTGTGTCCACAGGGTTGGGGAATAAGGCCCACTGTGAGCAACACAACATCTTATAAGCGGAGAAGAACATGAGCAAGACATTTGCGGCTCCTAAGAATCTGTTCTTCAAGTTTGTTCAGACATGGACATTCCTTGACTGTGATAACATTTCAAAACATAGAAATTACATGAAAACCATACAGGGCTGCCACTGGGGGAAAACTAAACTAAATAAAAATATTATGCCTATGGCAATAAAGTTTGTTCTACAGTATGTGGTGTTATTATTCAGCAAAACCACAGTAACAGAATTGCTGAGATTTTTCCCTGGTCATGTCACATGATTATGTGGCTACTTTTTGGTAGCCAGAGTTCATAAAAGTGGCCCAGTCCAGTCTATTATCAAAATGACAAAGCTTTTATTTTAAGGTACACACAACATATTGTTGCTTTAAGCCAGACTGCCAGTGTTGTTGGGATTCCATGAAATAAGAGACCTCATACGTGGCAATTGTGACTTATTAGTCTTTTGTTTCTCCATGTTTTATTCTGGGAAGACAAAACCAGCTCTGGTGCTTGAGTTGAATGGGAATTTCAAGCATAATATGCTTTAACTGCATTTTCTTTTGAATTTTCCATGAGGATTCTATCCTTACTTTATTGCTGGACTCCTTTTGCATTTTTCCCCAAGTCACTTTCACTTTTTCCCCAAATGAAACACTTCCATGTTCTCCCTTTAGCACCATCAAATTATGGTTTTGTGGCATCTGTGAGACTGTACACACATAATAAATTGACATTTCTTTTCAGGGTGTCTTTGATTTAAGTGTGTTTGTACTCACAGCCCTGTTTTTTGGTTGGTTATTTTTTTGCATACATTAACTTTTGACTGTAAGACTAGTTGACTGATTAAACCATGCTAAAGCGTACCGTAATTTCTCGAGTATAGTGCACCCTGAAGTATAATGCGCACTCCCAAAGTTGACCTAAAAAAAATCAGGGAAACCCTTCTACCAATGAACAATGCGCACCACCAATTTACTTCAATCCATATGCTCAAAATATTAGGAATTATCTGTATTTCTATTTTTCTAGGTTTGTACTTTTATTGTTTGTACTTGCAATGTTTTAAAAAAAATCGTCAGTACAACAATCATTAATAATAATATTCTTTGTGCATGTACTGATGCAGTGGTAATATATAATTCTCGGGACAGGGCACAGGACATGCTTGTCTTGATCCCTGCAATTGTTAGAACAGAATCCCTCAACCAACTAAAATAAATGCTCAACGATGACATAACATTTTATTAATACTGTTGATAACACATTACAGTTTTAAATAATTAAACTATTTTACACTGTTTAACTTGAACTTTTTTTTCCATAACATATTTGTGCATAAAACATTTGTGCATAGTGAAGCTTACATTACACATCCTTGGCCAAGATTTCAAAAGAAGCATCTGACTCATCTCGAATCTGAAAAAGATCCATTGTAGCTACCTTTGTTGATCACTGTCAAACTCATCATTGATGACTTGGTTCAGTTCTGATGCCTCCTGCATTCATGAACAGTCATCCCATCTTGCTCCCAGAGCATGTCATTCTCTGTGACATCCATGGCGTTTGTGAGGAAACATTTTTTGAATCCCAAGTGTCTTGGTTCTCTTTATTCCTCATTACTGTCAGCGCTTTGAGGTGAAGGTCCACCGTGGTAAGAGCTCAGCCTCTTACCCCCGTTCAGCTGCAAGCTTCATAGCGTCAGGTTGCTATCAAAACGGGAGCTCAAACTACGTAGAAATCAGCGTAATGGGCACTTTTAAAAACAGAGGCGTTTCAATTGTGTGATCTATTTTTTTAAATGATTGTACGATCGATCTTACTACGTAGTCACAGCTCACGTAGTTTTGCTTCCGGTTTGGTCGCGTCATTGGCCGCAGTGATGACACATTTCTTTTAAAAGTGGCTGGACAACTAGCCACTGGAGCCGACATTTCTTTGTCTTTGTTTAAAGTGGGACTGTCATCCCTATAAACATTCTAAAATAGATATTGTAATGAAAAATACATATAACAATATTCACTTCAATGTCCATACGAAAAAATAAATGTGAGCGGAACGTGCATAAACGATGCACAAAGTTGCGCAATTGAGTGTCCCTCGACATCCACGTGGTCGCCGTATTAGTCGCGTCCTCTGTCGTTGACGTCATCGACACTTCCGCCGTTGAAAACGCGCAGTGCCTGCTACTATGGAAGCCGAACAACAGAGATATTCGCATTTTTCCGACGCCCCTTCTGACATCGAAGCTCTTTTCGAAAAGGACAACACCACACAACCGAGTGAAGTTACCGGGGCAATATTACGGTATTGTTTCGAGACCTCGGGGCAATATTACACTATTGTTTCAAGCCATATTGAGATGATATGCAATCACGGCCAAACCGCATCCCGTCCGATCCTCTTCTGCGGCAGAGATGAGCCATCGCGGCTCATCGCAGCCGGCCGGTGTGGCTTATGACAGAGCCGAGCGGGCGCTGATTTAGGGGGGTGTTCACAGTTGAGCAGGGGCGCTTTACGCGCGCACGCGACTGAGTAACGCATTCTCGGCTGGGTTCTTCAGAGCCGCCCCTGTGGCAAAGCCCGACGCGCAGCCTTCGCAGAATCTGTGACCGCCGAACGCTGCGCCTCAGCCGGTGTGTCTGATTTTTGGTGCAGTGGTGGCATATAAGAAGGAGGTGGAGCCGAGCCATGCTGCTTTTAGGGGTATGTTCAAAGCTGCCGCAGTACGTGATGAACACTATCGAGACGAGGCTGAGTAAGACATTGTTGGCTGGGCGACTCGCACATCGACACATTTCATATGTGGATCTTTTGTCACGTTATGAGAGAGACCGATTACGTGGTGCGCCCCAAACTATTATTTTTTTAGGACCTGTATTCACACCTGCCTGTTATTTGGAACCCACGAAGCTCTCGTCCTCTGCACCCGTGCAATCCATTTTTCACAACGAACAGTGTCTCTTTGAAACTTATGAAGGGTAATTCCATTCTCCCAAGTATTCAATCAATGTCAAGCAATGCAATGAGCCGGCATTTTGGCTAACACGAAGGAACAACGAGCTACCTTCCCGTAGGTGAAACTAATGGAAACAAACAAGTCCACTAGGGGGCGCCGCTGTCCTTTACATCACTTCCTGCTTCTTCTCGAAAACAAATCCCTGAGAGGATTTTCATGGCGGGAGTTACAAAAAGCTTTATACGATACGTCAAAATCATGTTTTGTGGTGAAAAAACACATGGGACCATATTGCCTGTGGGTTTTTCATTAATAATATACCAAAAATCATCTTTTTCATGACAGGCGCACTTTAAGTTAAAATGAATTCACGGGCAGTTGTTTCTGAAGTTTGGTGCAGTAGCAACAAATATGCTACGATATCGATCGTAAAATGCAAAGCTCCCCCCGCCGCCCCCTCCCCCGCCGAGGAGGTCAGAGTTCAGGTTGGTGGCGCACATTACCGTAATATATATAAATTTGTAACATAAAACATCGAATATCATATCAAAATTTATATGTATATTGCAACTATACAATGTGATCGTATTTTTTATTTTTCATCCATACCTAAATATAATGAACTCTATTGTCTTTTTTAAAAAATATTTTCGGAAAAAAATGCACATTATTTTCAAGAAATTACGCTAGAGCACTGGTTTGGTAAACCAGGGGTTGTGGGTTCGTATCCCACTGGGGCCTCCACTGCCTGAGAAGAGTTGCGTCAGGAAGGGCATCCGGTGTAAAAATTGTGCCAAACATATATGTGCGTTCATCTGAGATGACACGCTGTGGCGTCCCCGAAAGGGACAAGCCGAAAGAAACGCTATGTCCTCTCGTTCACGCTGCAGTGGCAACTGAGCCAAATGCACGTTGCAGTGGGAACGGATCCGCCATCTCGTCACGCCCACGTCGCAGTTTTGGCTGTTTCACTGCAGGCTCACGCGGCGGTGGCCACTGATCCGCTGCCGAGCAGAGCTCATGTGGCAGTGGAGACCGATACGCCGCCGCCTCATGTTGCTGTCCATGAGGTGGCGACGTCTCTGCAGCCTCTTCTCGTCTGTGTCCAGGAGTAACGGTGGCGACCGGTCTGCAGCCGTTCCACGTTCCTGCTTCGACGGCGACTGCCACGCCCACACGTTCCCGTCCAGGAGATGGATCCACAGCGGCCTCACGTTGCTGTCCTGGAGGTGGCGATGGCGACGCCGCCGCATCACGTTCCCATCCAGGAGGTGGCGATGGCGCCTCGGCTGCCTCACGTTTCCTTTCAGAAGGTGGCGATCGTTCCACAGCGTCCTCATGTTGCTGTCCAGGAGGTTTTGACGGTTCCCAGCCGCCTCACGTTCCTGTCCAGCAGATGGCAGCGAAGGTTCCTGGCCAGCAGACGGCGGCGAGGTTTCCCCAGCCGCGTCACGTGCCTGGCCAGGAATACCGGCAGCGACCAGCCCGCGGCCGCTCCAAGGTCCTGCTTTGTCGGCGACTGCCCCCCGACCGCCTCTGGTTCCTGCTTCGTCGGCGACCGGTCCACGGTCGCTCCCCGTTCCTGCTTCTTCGGCGACCGGCACGCAGTCGTTCCATGCCCCTGTCTTAACAGAGGATGGCGACGGCTCATTGGCATCCTCACGTTCCTGTCCAGCAGACGGCGACGTCTTCGTTCCAGTCCTGGCGGCGACCGGTCCGCGGCCGTCCCACCCCCATGTCTCAACGGCGACAAGAGCTGGGGAGTTCTGATGGGCTACCCCGGAACTGGAAAGGCCTCGGGATGGCTGTGATGGTGATTGTGGCGGTCATGGCTTTGGTCCTTCTCTCTGTCATCCTATTCGCCTCTGATCGTTCCCAACAGCTTCATGACCCAGCCTCGGCAGCGGCGACCGCTCCCTGGCCACCTCGTGGCCAAGCCTCGTTGGTGACCAGTCCACGGCTGCCTTCTGGCCAAGCCTCGACCAAGCCCTGGTCGTCTCGCAACCACGGCGTGGGAGGTCCTCGTCCGGAGCAGTTGCATGTCTTGGTCTGGTTCCTGCTTCGCCGTTGGGTTCCTCACCGAGGTTGTCCACCCAAATCGACCCTTGGGGATCCTGGTGCTTGGCGTCCGGGTCGTCCTCCTGACCTGTCCAGCCGGACGCCTCGAGTTTGATGGCCTTGACAGTCACCAGACAGACTGGGGTCGCGGGGGTTCCCTGCCCCAGACCCCCTTCCACCCGCCCCTGGACTTGTTAATTTTTGTGTGTGTTTCCTTTGTTTAGGCACGTCTGGGAGCCGTGCCTTAGAGGGGGTGGTCCTGTCATGGTCCTGCCTGTCCAGCCATGGCTATGCGGGTTGCCGCACGGGCACGCTGATTGGGAAGCGCACCCCTGCACCTCACGCTGGCTGATTGGTCCCGGTATATATTGGATCATGGGGACCACCCGTCCAGTGCCAGATCGTTGCACTTCATCCCCCGTTCCAGCACTCCTGTATCTCTCATCGTATTCCCGTGTGTACCGACCTCCGCCTGTTCTCCGACCGACCCGTAAGCTTGACTCCTTCAATACTCCTGCCTGCTTTGATCGATCTCCCGTGTACCCACTCCTGCCTGCCCGCTGACCTGCTCTCTATGCCCGACTTCCTGACTACCGCTGCTGCACCTGACTGCCTGCCCGATCCCCGACCGTGGAACAATAAACGTTTTTCCTGAATTACCTCTGCGTCTCCCGACTCCTGCATTTTGGTCCTACCTCCGTTTCGATGGGTCGTGACATCAATGTGTACTCCCAAAGTCAGCTGGGGTCGGTTCCATTTCACTTCTGATGCTAATGAGGATAGGACCTATTTTAAAAATTTATTTTTCATATTTATAGCACAGGCACATGTTGGAATTTTGTCATGTATCTGTTGGAATGTTTTGGCTTTCATTGAACTCTGTGTTGTGAGTCATCAATTCAATAAATTTTTTTAATGTTATTTCTCTTAATAATAGCAGGTCATCTGTTAATGGCGATTAGATAAATACATTTGATACAACAGACAGACATAGATAGATAGATAGATAGATAGATAGATAGATAGATATAGATAGATAGATAGATAGATAGATAGATAGATAGATAGATAGATAGATAGATATAGATAGATAGATAGATAGATAGATAGATAGATAGATAGATAGATAGATAGATAGATAGATAGATAGATAGATAGAACATTAAAAAAAGGTAACAAGTGTTGTGAGTCTCCACACCCTGGAAAGTCATCACCACCAGGCCAGTGGCTCTCCAGGGAAATGGAAGGAAGAGCCAACGAGGAGGCGGTGAGAGAAAGAGCATGTGGAGAGGTAAAGAAGAGGACAGCAAAGGGGACACAGGCAGATGTCCAAGTAGCTATACCTGCAGATTCAATTCCACCTCATCCATCCCCGCTTTTCCCCCTCTTTTCACATTCCTGTGTGCTCCTCTTATCCGCCTCATCCTGAATCCTTCTGTCTCCCTCAGCTCTGATCTTGCTGCCCCCAAAGAGTAGAAAAAGGAAAAGGGGGAGAAAGAACAGTGAGATGGGGGGGAGTACTTTGGGGCTAAAGTAGAAGGAGAGGAAGCTGAAAATAAAAGTTGAATATTGGTGAAAGCAACTGCAGCCACTAAAAAGGTCAGGCTATCGTGCCAAGTTTTTTTTTGTTTTTTGTTTTTTTATTGAAAATGGTAGTTTTCAATCCACTGTTAATTTCTCCACTTGTCTTAACTGCTAAATTCACAATAAGATGTAACGACTTGAATAGGAAATATGACAAGATTGTATGTCACCAAAATATGAATTGAGCTTACTTCTGGATACAAAACAATTTATTGACCATCTATTATTTTCCCGCACAACATAAAAAAAGTGTTCTCAGAAATAAGAAAACCACAATAAGAGTTCCAGCATTTAACCACCATATAATGCCATAAAATTGTGAAAAAAGGCAATGTTTTGTGCAAGCGACTCTTTGTTAATTTTCAAGAAATTGATATGCCTGTTAAATAACGTAGTTTCATATATAATGTTTTGTTACATAAATATACATTTATATTACAGTTTACACAGCTTTTGATGAATACAAATTTGTCTTTCATGAGTTTTTGTGGGTTTTTTTTTTATCATGTGCCAAGTGCTCTTTACACTCTGCGACTACAGTAATAAACCCCCATAATTAAAAGGTCTTTGTGGCTTTTACAGTATATGCATGTCACAGAGAGTCTTGAAAAGCTGTTTTTCCAAAATGAAAATACTTAAAATGTTCCTTAAGAGCACTGTGGAAAAAAAAAATTTTTGCAAAGACATGTTTTGAAAACTTGAAGAAAGTCTGATCAGAAGTGCTGTAGTACTTGAAGATAAGTCTCAGAAACGTATGGCACATCTAATGAGTCTTCAAGTTACTGTATTCAAAAACAATAAATCACTGAGAGCGTCGGCTGTGTGTCGGCCTTTTCTCCATTCGGTCGTTAACTTCGGATGGCCGTCTTCCTGTCTCTGTCTTTGTTCTGCAAGAGAAGACAACTTTCGGATTATCGTTCACACAAATCAAACACACGTTGGAAACCATGTTAAATTATTATGCAGTTCTTTTTATTATGGCTTTTAAACTCCTTAGTCCCTATCTTGAACTAGGGTTTTAAGGTTAGCACCATTTTGCCTGGAATGAACACTACACTATTTGTACAGCCCGTTTCATAAACATTTGTAATCAATATCAGAGTAAATACAGAATTATATAAAGTACAGGGAGCATTACACTATACATATCTATATAAATGTCAGTATTTAGCATCAATCAATATTTAATCCTGCTGTCTAAAATGATTTTTGAATTATACACTTTTATCTCATAGTGTCCGTGTTGCAGCAGGGTCCTAAACTTCATTTGCCTCACCCCCCCCGCCCACCCCCACCCCACTCTCTGTTTAAGAGCCCCTGTAGGCCTTGGCTGTCGCCGGGTAAAAGTCCTTCAAGGTCGGGGACCGAGGTAATTTTTTTTCAAACTTCTCCAACCGGTAGGACATTTGCAATATAAAAATGGGCCGAGTGATGTGGTAGGCCACAACCAACTTGGAACACACTTTGATTTATTTTGGCATCATTTCTGCATTCCTGTACACATGTACCAATTGGTTGCAGGGTAACAAATGCTAACATTCCCAAAAAAATCCACGGTATAAAAGGTAAAAAGTGAAAAGGACAACCCATCATTATTTCTTTTAAAAAGCAAATAAATTTAAAAAGTGAAACTGTATCATAATTTACTGCGATACTTTTTAATTTAATGTATATCGTACCTTGTTTTTTTTTTTTTTTTTGAAACAATCTATGCTTGGCATATCTGTTTCTTTGTTGCAGCTCTATACCAAATCCTGAAAGTGATGTAAGTTTTATGTGATAAAGCTGAAAGTTTACCTGGCACTGTAAAATTGTCCTTTATACTGCAGAATCAACTCTTGAAAAAGGTAGCAAAGATTGCTGCGTTTTAATTGAAAGTGATTTCTTTCTGACATCATGAGCTGGCATTTGACAGGAAAGTATTTATCTGTGGTATCAAAGCAGCGCACTTTGGATTTCCTGGCGGGTGGACTGCTTCTCTATCTTGCCAGGAAAATAACATCACTTTTTCCCTCCCCCTCACTTCTCGGCTACTATTAAACTTTAAAGTAACACTCGAGGGACTTCAGCGAGCAGACTACTGAGTGATATGCAACACATCAACCCCGCTTGGTTTATTGTTTTTCAAGGCTGACGTTTCATATATTACCTCACAGCTGACAAAAGATATGTAGCCTTTCATAAACAAGAGCAATTATATCCAGAGAAATCTCCTTTAATTTACTATAATGTGTCTGAGGTGAAGTCACATATGAAAAAGCGCTCTTTCTTCGAGTGGTCGCCCACTCGGCCTGTCCTGTCCCGACTCCCCTCTCAGACAGTCTGGACTAAGCGTGCGGACCGTGCCTCCCAGCTTCCCACTCATCAGCCCCAACACCTGTTCCACATTTCCTCCCAGACTGTGCAAAAGGTGGAGGTGTTTGGAGGAAAAAAAAAAATTGGCTTGACCGAATTCAACAGCAGCGGGTAAATGATAGATATCAGGCCAGGGGGGTGAGATCATTGGATTTGGGCAGGAATCTCTCCTCCCACTCGCTGAGGTGGCTTGAAAGAAGGCTTCCTTCATCCAAGTGGCTGAAGAAAGAAACTAATTATAAAAGATATCTGTTTTCATAACCATACTTAGAATACTTAATTCAGAAACTGAAACGAGAGCGATCACAAGAGCAGAAGCTGCGACTTGTACTTTTGTGTACATTGATCAAGAGCAGTGACACTATTGCTCTTCTCAGTGGAGGACTTCTATTGAAAAACTGCAGTTTTCGTTACGAAATGAAACCTTTGCTAAGTGAACCACGAGAGGATTTCATCAATATCAACGATTAAACAAACATTAAACTATATTATTATACGATACTATATATTAAACTATGAACTATATTGCTGCTTGAACCACACACAGATGGAATGAAATAGATACTAATTACTTACCATTTCAACATGATCGTATTATTGGAGCACATTTCAATTTTCACAGTTGTCTGTACTGTATTTTTGCAGTAAGGTAAGTATAAATTTCCATTGCCCTAAAATTGTGTCTTTAAATTACCAACTCAATTGTTCCTCACTGATTGGCTTTGAGAAATCCAGTCCGTCACCGTAAGAGTTGCGGGTTGATTTAACAGCGACTGAAATGACCAAATAAGTGTCGACTCTGAAGAAGGATTAAATTACTTAACCTTCGACCAAAATGACAACATCAAGGGCAGTCAACAGACGGTGGGAAAGTTGGCGCACGAATCCCACGGGCCTACAATTTGTACAATTTTTAATTTACATCTGACCACCATCACTTGGACACGTGCCACCTGCGGGTGCAGAGCAATGGTGCCACAGCTGCGGGTGGGGGAGGGGGGGAGTCTAGCTGGGTGTGACTAGCTCAGTCAAAACAGGGGAGGAGGTCGAGGGGCTCTTTAAGGCTGACTGGATAGTCAAAACAATCTCTTGAAGACTAATTGCGCCATAGTCGCATGACATCCATCTCTCGCTCACCAAATACAAGCTTTCCATTGGAGCCATTTGTCCGTCACTAATACGATCACCTGATGATGTTTACTTCAGATACAATATGATTTGATCAAAGTGTGTTAACCTTAATGTGAAGACAGTCAACGCTTACCTATCAAAGGCACAATTTAACTTTACTATTGTTTTCCTGCGAAACTCAAGCCGGGCCACTCCGTTTCTGTGGATTTTCCATGCTCTCAGTTTATTTCCCTGTGTTAATCCATCCTGTCAAATGCAAACATCTAATTTAGTTCCTGGCGGCCCAAACAGAAGAACAACCGGTTGGAAAATATAATTTCATTTGGGCCCAGCTCTGTAAATCATATATGGAGATTGGTATTCAAGCATGAAATAAAAACTGTTCATATTCCTTCAGTTCAGGGAGTGAGCTATAGTGCAGTATATGCAGTGTAAAATAACTCATGGAGTGGATCATACAAGCTGTAATTGCACTCAGAAATGATCGTCCATTTCACAGAAGATTAGATGAAAGGCTCAAATTTAAACGGTGCTGTCGTGGTGGCAAATGAAGTAACACACTAACTAAGCCTCGGACTGCCAATACGTGGTTTGGACGCATTAGAGACACACTTTACGCTCACTGTGGTTTGCAAATAAGCATCCTCAAGGCTTCTGAAAAACATTGGTTTTGTGTCGGATTGCCTAAGCCACCACATGTACACACCACAGACTAATGTGATGTTATAATTATTCATAAATTAAGATGAGCACTCCGTGTCAGCCACTGTCACTAACATTAGATGTTGACACAACTGCAGAATGTAGAATTTCTTTTTATTTATGTTTTTTTTTTTTTTTTTAATCAAAGCTCCATGTAATATCATTTTAAGGTAATGTGTGAACAACCGTTTCCCCCTTGAGACCCAATGACAACAAAATGATAGTTTTACTAATAGATTTTGTTAGTTATATGACCTGGCTTCATCTGTTGCTGTGAAATTGGGCTTTAACTGCTTCCATCTGGACTGAGAACATACAGACAGGTCCACGCATGACGGCACTGAGTCGCACACACTGATCAAGGCGAACTCACACCCACGCTGGTCGTGAGCAAGAATATATGTGAAAATTGCCCCCCGCCCTCTTTTATTAGCCACCTTCGATGCACCTCATTAGCATCAGTTAACATTAGAGGCAAAGTGGCAATAGCAGCAGTATCAGCAAATGAGGGTAATTTAGTTTTCATCTATGACCTTGAAATGTCTACTTTCATGCACACAAGTGATGTCATGCTTTTTTCCACCCAAAACAGACTAATAACCAAATGACTGTAAAAACCACAGTCATTAGTTTGCTCCTAAATGTGCTATCCATGCAGTTAGGCTCTCATAGACGCATGCTCCATTTGGTCTCCCTAAAGAAGCAAACCAGAGTTTAGGCACAAAAAAAAAAAATGTTAACTGTCCAAACTGTAGGACAAATGGCAGGCTGATTATCCCACTGAGTCTGTGGCTATTTCTCTTGCTTGTTTTCTCTCCCTCTCCATGTGTGTTTCCACAACTTTCTGCACACCATTAGTTAGGACGTGTTGAAAAGGCTGTCGTGATCCAGGCCTCCTTAACTGAGTAATCATACAGGGCTTTTTGGGTGTCTCGAAAGCAGCAATGAACTGCCGTCTGGCCCTGGAAGAAAAACGAGGAGGCTCAGAATGACATGGTTTTGATCAAACCTGTTGCATGCTGCCCGGTGTGCCCAATGGGTGCGTGGTTAGGTGCACAGGCTTGTGTGTGTGTCTGTTTGTATACATGTCATATGTGTGAGAGGGTGTGAGCCTAAGCAGGGAGGGAGTTTTTTTTTTTTTTTTTTTTAACAGACCACTTTCCAGGATTCTTTAACGTCACCATCAAAGCTTAACACCAATGTGTTTCTAATAGCGGCAGCTGAATTAAACACTGGCTGCACGGGCCACAGCGCAGGATAAATCGTTTTCAGAACAATTAGCTCATTTGTTGCTCTGCTCTACACCACCAATGACTTCCAGACACAGAAAGCAAATGTGTGCACTGGTGTGTGTGGTGTGTGTGTGTGTGTGTGTGTGGTGTGTGTGTGTGTGTGGTGTGTGTGTGTGTGTGTGTGTGTGTGTGTGTGTGTGTGTGCACGTGTCCCATACAAGCATCTTATGTGCTTTACTCCAGTGGTGGTGTCACCAAATACACACTCACGCACTTTCGCTGTCATTAACAATCATCACCCTGATTCACCAAAACGATGGGCCTGATGCACAAACCCACAAAAAGAGATAAGTCACTTTGCAGCTGTGCTGTCTTTCCGTTCTGCCGCATAAAATAGTCAAAATTTGTCATAACTTTTACTGTAGCCCACATGTAATTTTTAAAATGTTTAACAAATTAGGAACAGTGTACATCACTTGCTCTTTTACAATTCTGAGTATTGACAATCTGATTTGTAAAATAAAATAAATGGTAAAATATCTCAAAATACAATCTAAGACACATCAACAAAGCTGGACTTTTGCCATTTAAATTTTGGAACATATACAGAAGTTTCTTCACTGTACTTTCTGAAGTAATTTTGAAATATGGTGTAGGCAAACAAAGTTGATTATAAGGCAAAAAAGAATGAATGGTAGTTTAACCGATTGTCTCAGTGAATTGAAATTCCACTCGCTTTGCTTTGGGCCAGAAGCCAACAGCTATCACCTCAATTATTCAATATTTGTCATTTTATCCGCTGCATGAACGATGAATTGAACTCAACAGTAATGCGAACTACTGTGGACAACAGAAATGATGGGATTTTAAATGCAGGAATTCAAACATTAGTAACGGGCAAACAAAAGATGCTCTCCGGCTTAATATTGGTGAATATATTTACTGCTTGGAAGGGGAGTTGCCACGAATGAGGCATTTCAGTTTTTAATATTAGAAGCTGCCATATAAGTATAAAAAAGCAGTTATCCATTCATTAAACAAAAACTAACTAAAAAAAAAAAAAAGATGACGTGTATGGGGAAGTGACGAGGGAGAGTTAATGTTAACAAGGAACATTACTTGCTTAAAAACAATTTGCTTACCGCTCTATCTTTGCCTGTTTTATAGTTATTGTTAGTTTATCTTTATTGTTGGGAGTTTATAATGTGACTCAGTACATAGACGCAGTCCATTTCCACTTCTACAGTATCATCACATTTCTCCTCATCGCCATCACCGGTACTTTTTCTTGCGCTGGTATTTTGTTCAAGTATCAGTAAAACAGTATACACACAAAGGAAAAGTAAAACACAGTTGGTGTTGACGCTTTAGATGTGCACTCAACGAAACCAGAAGTGACAAGATGACAGGGAACAAAATGGAAATGAAAACGGACAAACAATGTACGCCGGACACCAAGTCTCTTTTTACCTTCACAATCGTTTCCCGCTCCGATTCTGACATGGAGCCCACTTAAATGAGTCTTGGAGCTTGCCAATCAAAGTTAATCCCTCAAATAGCAGATGGGTCCGGGCTTGAAAGACATCACACGTACTAATTTCATTTTGGCAGCCATGCGGCTTTCAGTATTGTGAGTGTGGAGGTGTGGGACAAGGTGCAATTATAAGGTTTCTCAGTTCATCCATGTTTATCAGCTGTCCTGTGATACTAAGGAGAGCATTGTTTTGCATTATTATGTTGAAAAGGGAACGAAGACTGTGCCACTTTACTGTCATTATATATATAATATATATATATATATATATATATATAACCTACATGCCTCAACCAGCATCAAATGTTGATAAATGTGTTAATGGGCATTTTATAATTCTTTTGGAAAATATTTTTTTTTTTTGTATCATCAGTACCAAGGAAATTTCACACTTGTTATATTTGCCAAGTATTGAGTGTTATTTGCATAAATAGAATGTCCATTAGATACTACAAATTGCATTCAGCAATACATTTGATGCTTTGTTGGATTTAGCCACTGGAATAGCGGCACTTCTAAGATGAAAGAATTTCAGAGCTCCAAAATTGTACTTGTTAGTATTACAAAAAATAATAACAATAATAATAATAATAGCAATCAAAGATACTAAACAGATTCCCAAATGTTAGTGTGTTCTCTGAGAGGGTCAATCAAACCTGACCATTTCTGTGTTTGTGAAGAAAAGAACAGTGGTATTGGATGTCATTAGAATGTGTTTGGGATTACAGTACTCCGCTCCTTTCTAGACCTACAAAGATGCTACTGACAACATCAAGATTTATGAAGACAATACAGAGATTTTTTTTAAAGATTTTGTCTAAAGTAGCCTGGATTGAATTTTATCTTATCTGTAAAAAAAAAAAAAAGTAGCATTTAAATTTGTAACTTTCACATTGCACTCCACCGTCAGAATTGGTGCACAGCACTTCAGTCAAAGCAGATGTCCCTCAAGGCTAAACCATCAATCCATCTGAGCAGTGTGAAACTGTTCCATTCAAGTTCTGCAGGTAGCAGAAATGCAGAGAGCTACACAAGTTAGCATTTTCAAATTATATATATATATATTTTTTTTTCAACTCCAACTGTCAGTATGTGACTGTCCCCAATCCAACGAGACTAACTGCAAAAAGTAAAAAAAATAATTCCTCTATCTGTGCCAAAGTTAAATAAGTTATTTTGTTGTTCTTGTGGCTCACCCAAAACCAAAGTTTAGTTGATAAGTAGTTGTTGTGTAATTCAGCTATCAACAAAGCCCCCAACAAATGCCAATGAAGCAACAAACTCGCATTGCTTATTTGTTGGAAGTACTCACCCTAACATTCATAGAGTAGTGGTGGAGGCATGCATGCCAAAATATTCTAAAAACGTACTAAATGGGTAGAATGTTTGTATATTCTTCTGCTTGAGTGTAAGAATATCTAGCACCTATAGTGCCCTGCATGAACATACAAAATGCATGTCCAGCATACAAAAGGCTAATGGGAAACAGAAAAATGTGGCTGAGTCTGACACGCTGGAGACACAGAAATTTACTACCCAGCATGCATTTCCAGGTCCATCATGCATCAGCACCAGTGAGTTGACAGCAGCAGATAGTATTACACAGCTCCTACTGACAGCACTGACCTCCAGCATGCAGGCTGATCGATCTGCCGACGCAGGGGCAAAGGAATGAGAGAGGCTTGGGAAAAGATCTTCAGGAAAGACGTGAAATGGAGACGTAGGTGAGCTGTGGGCACGTGCGGATAAAAGGAAGGCGTGAAGTAGACAGTGGAAGGTTAGAGCTCAAGGAACGTTTGAGGGAATTTTTATGCCGCTTTAACTGATAATTGATGAAAATTTGGTTTTGGCTGTATGCTCAGGCAGCAATTGATTGGGTCTACCTGATGAAGTAACAACAGTGAGAATGCGTCTCAAGTAGGTAGGCAAATGTGTTACACCACTAGTGTGTCCAATGGAGTCAAATTATTTAGGTCTGCAAAATCAAAATCATCGCCGACTACTGCCCTGGCATGCGTATGAATTATTCAGTCTTTTTTTTTTTTTTTTTGGGGGGGGGGGGGGTTCATGTGAACAGTAATCGTTTTGACAGCATTGCCGGACCAAGAACCTTAAGGTTAAAAGTAAAATTTTCCTAGATTATTGTTCGGTGAATGTAATCTAGGGCTAGTGTTAGCGTCTGGATATCTTTGACTTGAATTCATGTAAGTGCGGAAGAGGGGGAGACACACCGCTGAGATTGAGGTTATCCCTCAGCGAAAGGGTCTCTGGCTTTATACACTAAGGAGAGTATTGTCTTTCACACACTGCTGGGGCGACAGGGGAGTCTGCCAGATGTCAGCTCCTTACTCATAAATCCTGCTAAATGGGCAACGTCCAGATCAGAGAAGCAAAGTTGAGTGGACATCACCTTGCTATCACGTTCGCCGATGAGGTTAAACTCGTCTTGTACAGAGTTCAAGTTCAATAGTTTCAGCTCTTTTTTTCACCATCCCACAAGCATTGCTGACAGCGGTCTCCATTTTATCGTCCAGTTCATACGCTCCATGAATTAAATCTACAGCTCTTTGGACCTCAACTCCGTACAGTGTCAAGTGTGACAAGGTGGGTCATGACAAAACCCACAAACTGAAAAAAAGTGTTTTAATGGTTAAGCTGAAGAAGTACAGTGTGTGTTAAGTAAATCTAAATTATTGCATTGGTTTTACACGAGTAAGTCCTTGCCAGTAAAATTCTTCATTGTCTCAAGTCAGACATTATAACGTTCAGATTTTTAGGGTGACATCAATACATTTTTGAACAGGGTGTTTCTTTGCTGTGACTAATTTAAACAAGACTATGAGATAAACAACTTGTTTTGAGTGTTGCTACAAGACTTTCTGTAGACTTGGTTTATTCTTTAACTGTGAATGACTTTATTGATAAGTTTTTGGCAGCATTCTAGAAACCAGCAAAATCTTTCAAGCCACCTGCCTAACTAAAACTAATTCCCAACAGTACAGTTACACACAGTCTTTCACCCCAAAGTGGACTTTAAAGAGTTTCTGCCCTCGGGGCCAATCAGGTTTAGTGGCTCAGTCACCGATGTCACACCAGCTTTAAACACCTAAATGACTCTAAACCACAGCGGTATTACCATATGCTCAAGTTGTGCGAATTTTCAATAATGCTATTTTGCGATAATTTCAAGTGTACTTTGCTCTCATTTTGCTGTTGTTGGCAATTTGCGCTGTGGTTTTGGAACAGGACAAAGACAGTTTCACCAGTCACAAGTTATAATTTGTTATTTTCTTGGTCTGCTCACCATTTTTCTTTGGTTGCTGAGGCAGAACGTACAGATGTGCTTGGGCTGGCCCGATTGGTCGGATCCTCGATTCGGGGAGGAGTTGACGTGGAAGAACGGCGGCGATGGGGCGTGGCAGGGCTGTCCGTCATGAAGCCCCTCACCCAGGAGCAAAACGTTCCCCAGATGACTGATGTAGCTGCTGGCCAAGCGAAGCGTCTCGATCTTTGACAGTTTCCTAGTTAGTGAATTAACGTGACATTTATTGTAATGATAAACAAATAACATTATACATTGTTGTAATAAAATCAAATGAGATCTGGGGATTTCATCAGTTTTGCTAACTAACCACAGGAGTAACCAGAACATATTTGTCTGATTGTGTTTGTGGGTAAGGTGAAACGTTGCGTACCTGTCGGCAGGCTCAGTGGGGATGAGCGTACGTAGCGCCGTGAATGCGGTGTTGACAGAATTGGTTCGATCCCGCTCGCGAGCATTAGCCGCTGTCCTCTGACGGATTTCAGGCGGGGGGGATGAACCCGGGGGTCCCAGCCTCCCGAGGACAGCCTCAACGGCTGCTGTACCTGCTCCTCCCATGCAAAGCTTTCTCTTCCTGCTCATCTTGATGTGAAAGGCAGAGGGGGACGAGGAGGACAGGCGGAAGGCCGCAGAATTGCTGGAGCGCTCCTCTGAGCCGGAGCCTTCACTGCCATTCTCATCATCATCCTCGGAGAGGAGAGCAATGTCGCCGTATAAGAAACGGCCCGCAGGAGACGCCGTGCGCAGCATTGCGAAAGTCATCTTTAATGCCACAAGTCAATTCCTCAAAGTCTCTCTTTGACAGCTATTCGATAGATGGCTGATTGGCTAAATGGTGTCAACCAGCTAAGTTATGGGTGAAATTATTTAGTTTTTTTAACTTGTCCCTTGCAATGGCTTGACTGCCGATTGATGCTAAAACTGCACTGCAACAGGTGGCTGCAGGTTCCGGGATCCTCTTCCTCTCTTCACATCCCAAGAACCATTCAGTCAATGAGTTAAATCCTCTGGAAGAAAGTTGAGTTCTAATGGCATGCTGAAGACTCCACTCATGTCTCGAGTTGCTTCAACCGACCTCGAAGTGGACTTGGCTCAGTTTGGCTGCTTCAGTCCCCACTACAAAAATGACTCACCACCTATGGCAGCAGTTTGTTTCCTTCTCTCTCTTTGCCGCTGTGCTCCACGTGTGCCTGCTGTCTGAGTGTTTCCGTCTGCCTCAGGGTTTATAGCCGGTGGGAGGGCCTAAAGACTCCCCTGCTCCTCCTTCGGAGAGGCGCGGGTCCCTCTGCTGCCGTCTAGAAGTAGGCCAGAGAGACCGAAGGCAAGAGGCAAACCATCGGCAGGAGTTTGTTTTGGCTGAACACCAAAAACTTTCAGGGGGATTCCACCCTTCAACACAAGCGCCGTCGCTGTCCTTTACTGCGTCGCTTTAGTGCTCGCTGACACTCATTTCTAGCAATGAGTGGGGACTAGACACACAACTTAGATAAAAATACAGCTGTGATATTCGTAATTTCTTTAAACTTCACAAAGTTAACAGTGGCTAGATGAAAGAAGAACTCACTTTGTAGTAGTTTGCTTGTAATAAAGAACATTAACACATACTTTATTCTACCGCATACATATATCGAACAAGTTTAGTCCAGCTCACCACGATACCTTTGGCACCGGTAACCAGATCTACATCCATTTTCATTGCTGGGTGTGTGCCAATATTACAGTGTAGCCTAGCATTGATATTAACAAAGACGAAGGTAATTCACATGTAAACAACAGCAAGAGGCATAAGTTATTTGGTGGAATAAATATAAAAAGAAGACAAGCTTTATTTAAACTGATTTTATTTTATTGACATACTACTGAAAATTCGGTCAAAATATTTTAAGACTGCGTGATGTCTAGCTCCACCCTTTGGGGACTGCACCTCTGCAGTTGGCACCCGGTTGGCAAAGGTCTGTGATATATCAATTAATGCCAACGGAAAGCTCAAATTTTGTATACCGCAACAAACTAAACAGAGGAGCTTGGTGTCAACTCGCTTTTAGTGTCACTGTGGAGTTATTCCACACATACTCACTTTACTCCAAATCAATACACCAAACTGGAATTTGATTGTTATCCAGCCACTTTTTTCACAACCACTGAGTTTGAGTTGTGAAGCAAGAGTTTGCCTTTCCCCATATCATCTTTTCCTCCCTCGGCCTCCCCCCTCTGTGTTGTTTATGTCTCTGGACAGCAGCAGGCTCGGCGGCCAGCAGCCGCAGCACTGGAAGATCGCCATCAGTCAGGGCTTGTGGCTGAAGCCGGGAACTGGATAATTATCCAGCAATGGCTAGTAAAAGCTGATACTAGAAGACTTCTCGATCTGTCGTCCATATATGTAGATCTGCCCATCAGAAGTCTATTCAAATGTGCCTAATAAATAAATACAAGTTTTAAGAAAATTCTTTTGTTCTTTTTGTATGAATTCAAAATAACTTTGAAGCACCTGTTTTTCATTGGCCATTTTCAACTGACGACCTATTGACAATGACAACAAAATATTTCCTTTGGTGATTTTTTTTTTTAACTCTTTCCTGTCCTACCCTACCAAAAGTCTTTGGGATTTTAATCAACCATGACGGCCCAATTTATGGCTGATTCCCAGGGAACTGACTGACCTTGGATATTTTTTTTCTTCTGGTGTACAGTAAATTTGCCGTGGGTAAAGGTTGACAGTCAACACTGAAGTGTACAATCCTCAGAAGTCCAGTGCTGAAAACTCCAAACCCAAGTACCATCGCTGGTATGCCTCTTTTGTGTAAATTGGCAACAGCAACTTGCTGTTGAAACGAATAGCACGATGAATAATCTGTCAGCGTTACATAATGTTACAGTCAGCATTCATCACTCCTGCCTCTCCACTTCCACTTCTCGATTCCCTGCAGCGTCAGACTTCATGTTTGCATTACACCATTGAAATTCTCTTTGTCCATCTGAATACATCAATTCACGTTGGCATACTGGCAAAATAATACTGTGCAAGCAAATCTGATCATAAATAATAATAAATTGACATTGATGTATCATTACTATTTGCAGGTCTTCTTCAACACTCTCAAAGAGTTATTAATAGAGATTTACTGTAGTGTAGATCTGGATTGCATCTACTGTAAGTGTGAGGCGCCAAGTAAGTAGAAGAATTGTTGATGGGCTATTTATATCTAGTACATATGGAGGTGTGCCTAAGACCACATGGACACCAAAGTCTGACCAAGCCCTGCTGCTGCCAAGGCGTGTGCTTTTTTTCCCATAATTACAATTATGATAACATTCATACAAACTTCAAAGCAATTGAAATCTCGAGACCCGTAGATTTTCTGGAGCCTTTCCCAACTGACTTCGGGTGAGAGTTACAGCCTGAACTGGTCGCCAGGTAAAGCTGTCAACAAACAACCGTTCACACCTGCGCTGTAGACAACCCACACAAGCATGGAGAGAGCATATTGAACCGAGTCTATGAAGCAGAGGCGCTTACCATTACATCTTGCTGAAATTGTATAAGAATGTATTCTTTTTAATCCTAAAGTCGAGTAATATATTTTCTGATTCTTTTTACACGTAATGGCTTGGGGCCCCATGTTAACCAATTGGTATTTTCAGAAAGAACTTTTAGGATATGTGCAGATTACCTGCACATCACACCATAATGCAGCTCCATTCATCATCTTAATTTCATTGACTAATTTCATTACCAATGTATTCTGATATTTTGCGTATTGTTAAACTTTTTAGTTAAACCCTTGACTAAAACATGGCAAGTATGAGACCCTGATCTATCAGGACTTTGTACTGATGAAAAACAACAAGCAAAAATTGTTAGTTCAGTTATTTTAATCATTAGTGCTCGTGCCTACTATCGCCAGATCTTTTGTCGTCACCATGGAACAAATTCAGACTCGAAGTGGTGTTCCTAACCTAGACAGTCTATTCCACAGTAGATTGGGCGAGGGCAATAAAACACTGAGATACCTGCCAAGTCTGCTTCAGTCGCTGTGGTCCATCATTACTTCCTCAGATTTGCATCTCCCATGTGCGGGTCTGATCTCACAGAGTATCCAATTCTCCCTGAATTATGCCTGCAGGCCAGAAAACATAATGCAGACATAGGGGCTTTTCATAACCACACGTGGCACCGTTTTACAAAAGAATGTCGGGAGATTAAATAATTTGATTTACAGCTTGGTAATTGTCACATTTGCATGAAATGACATGAGAGGTTGACCCAAGGTTAACCTCCTATATGCCTGAATGGGGTATGCACAGTATATTTTAGAATTTTGGGCAATTGATAAAGATAGCATTTTAAGTTATATTGGATGGTACACTAGCTCCATTCAGTTGCTTATCAATGAATCATTGTCTCGTAATGAATCCCTTTCAATGCCTTGTAGGAAAACGAATACACTCAATTTGATTTACCCACTGGATTCTTAACATTCACTCTGGAAAGTGTTTATTCATGATCAATTTCACATGTATTACTCATTTTAAAGAAAACTGCCACCTCTTTGTCTGCTATAGCGAGGTGGGTAGAGTCGCCAACTATTGTTTTCAAGTAAGGGTATTGTTACTTAAGAAGACTATGACTCACTTAAAAGTAAAAAGTATCCATCCATCCATTTTCTTAGCCGCTGATCCTCACGAGGGTTACGGGAGTGCTGGAGCCTATCCCAGCTGTCAACGGGCAGGAGGCAGGGTACACCCTGAACTGGTTGGCAGCCAATCGCAGGGCACATCGAGACTAACAGCCACACTCACAATCATACCTAGGGGGCAATTTAGAGTGTCCAATTAATGTTGCATGTCTTTGGGATGTGAGCGGAAACCAGAGTGCCCGGAGGAAACCCACGGAGGCACGGGGAGAACATGCAAACTCCACAAACGCAGGTCCGGGATCGAACCCGGTACCTCAGAACTGTGAGGCCAACGTTTTCCAGCTGACCCACTGGGCCAACAGTATAAAGTAGTCCTTCAAATATTTACTTGAGTAAGAAAGTTCAAAGTAAAAAAAAAAAGTGAATAACAAGAGAATACCTTCTGACTAAAAAAAATTGAGAAAAACTAAAATAATTATCTTATATTGGAGTACCCATACACCTGCCACCATTTAAATTTTGAACAACCCAATAACCATTAGCACGTGCAAATATTATTTGCTTTATTCACTGAAAATGTATTCACAGATGTATTGAGAGTATGTTGTGATTGTGTGTGTATGTGGAGGGGTGTGTGTTACAGAGAGAGAGGGAGAGAGAAAGAGAGAGAGAGATTGACATTTGGCCAATTATCATTTTTCACACTAGGCCGCTTTTCAGAGTCTGTACACCCACCCACCCACACCCCCCCCACACCTCCGCCACCACTAATCCCATCCACCCCACACTGATAGGAGTCACTTTGATTGCTTACCAATGTATGTGTGCGGTAACATGATTACTTAGTGCCGTCTGATTGGTGAATTGGACTCAAATGACACTAGTGAGCACACTAAACAAGATCCTGCATGCAATAATGGATAAATAAAAGTCGCAACCAGGATGGCAATACCTGTAACAGAGATTCTTCTTCACATATACACGCAAGCAAAAGTAAATGTTTGTTCTAAAAAAAAAAAAGTAAGTAAGTTTCTTTCGGTTTGGCACAATTTTTACGCCGGATGCCCTTCCTGACGCAACCCTTCTCAGGGAGTGGAGGCCCCAAGACCAAAATATCCAAAATGTTACTATAGTAAATATCACAGAGTAAATGTTACACGTTACAACCCTCCTCCAGGTAGAGCTGTAAAATGTGTCTAAATCTATGATGGGCTGTTTGAAAATATGCCATTAAGATAACTTTGTTTTAAAAATTGGATTGCTAATGGCATCAAGGTATTTTTTTCAGAAACAATTAAAATTATTTTTGGGGGGGGTGTTTTTATGGCAATCCTACTTAGCTGTATGAAAGAGGCACAATATTCAAAACATCAGTGTAATGGAGGGCACTGCTACACCTCATATTTTCAAATAAATATGCCTCTGAACAGCGATGATTAAAGGTATGTGTTAAATATCCTTGTCAAGACGAGCTTTGGATCTGGATCTTATTAAATTGTGCAGGTGTATGTAATATTGTGGCAACTTGGACACTAAATATGTGCTCAGCTCTTCCAGCAATTCCAGATCAGTGTGACTGCTTGACTCATTGCAGTCACACAATCACACACATGCACACGCACTCACACATAAACACACAAACAAGCAAACTATAACAGACAAGCATGGCCTTTCTAGCTATATGATTATATCCTTAAAATATTATTCACAGTTTATGAATCCAGTAGTACCCCCTGCAAACCCCCCCATATAAGACGCATGCACCAGCACAGTAGTAGAAGACCATCTGAGAGTCATTAGCCTACTCTCCCTCCTCCTCTCGCTTGATACTCTTTTCGCAGCTCAGACGTATTATTCATTAGTCTGATGAAAAACACCCACCAACATAGCTCGCACAGACACACACGCACACGCACACCGCTTTCACCCCTGGAGATTCAGCCCAGCTGAACAGTGCTGGCGTGGGACCTGTCGGAACTCGGAAGCAGGTCTGGACCCAACACAGTACCACAAAGCAGCCGTCTGGAGGGTAAAAAGAGTCTCCAAGGAAGTGAGCAATATATCGCAGTCCTTGGACGCTCTTTTTTAGCTTGAAAGTGACAGCAGCTGGAGGAGGAGGGAGGGGGAAGAAAGAAGATTCTGGACTTGTTATGGTGCCACTGAGCAGACGTCTGGAGAGGGTCATTACCAAAAGTCCAAAAGCATCTGTCTACTTTCCATGGCGGGCACGGAGTGACTGAGCAGGAAGAAGAATATGAGAAGGAAGGGGAAAATGGAGAAAGAGATGGGAAGACAGAGGAGGAAAAGTGGGAAGGAAGGGAAGGAAATGAAGGAGGGACGTAAAGAAATCCAAAGGGGAGAGAGTTGACTGCCAAAGCCCCAGACTTGATGTGATTTTGCATGGGGAAAAATGGTCGGAAGTGGCCCCCTCCCTCCCTTAACTTGCACCCCCACCACCACTAACCCCACTTTCAGCCTCAGCTCCAGCCACACTCTGCTGCTTTCCCCAGAGAGGCTGACTCTACAGCTGGCCTTATTAAAGCGCGAGAGTCAGAGAGACAGAAAAAAAAAAATGAGGCAGAAGGAAAGAGAGGTCACACAACTGGAAGACATCAGTTGAAACCGTGCTCGCGCGTTTAGCTTTTTCCGTTCATATCCCTTTTTATGATGGAGTGATAGAGTTTCTCACAAACATGCTGGTGGTGCATTGGGTTCAAGCACATAATAAAAAGCTATTGTTTGATTGTTATTGTCACCATGCTGGAAAACAATGACACAAATGCTGCTAAATTAAAGTCCGGGTGACTTTAATTTGGGTTGTTTGAAAGGCTGTTGTTTTATATTTAGGGACGTCGTTTTCGGTCTACTTCAGCCCTGTAGGATTTGCAAACAATTAGATCATAAAAGAAACTCTTAGGGATGGATATCTGTTTCTAATCCATTTGCCGGTGTTCTTTTACAATTTGCTACAGCTTGTACACATTCAGTTCAGCGTGCCGTCTTGCCTGGAGGGGTTTCCCATCACACACGTGGGGACACACATTCACACTTTTGCACATTGCATGCTACTGATCTGCTCCTCTGAGGGCCACAAGAGCTATAATATTTGAGAAAAAAAATGGATTTACTCATCAATTTTTTCATGTGGACATCACAGCAGCAATACTTATGGAAAATATAAATATGAGGCTTCTTAAGAAGTTTCTCTCATTTTCTTTGACTTTTATTTACAAACAGCAGAAATAAAGTCCAGTTCTGTGCAGTCCCGGCACCACAGTGTTGTTGTGATTAGCACGTTTGCCTCACAGTCAAGCGATTCTGATTCTTGAATCTCGGCTCGGGTTCTTTGTGCGTTCATGTCTTCTCCCTGTGGTTCTGGGAGTTTTCCACAAATCGTCTTGCTACCACCCATATTCCCAAAACACATACCTCTGGATAATGGAAGACTTTTAATTGTTCTTTGATGTGAATGAGGTTGTTTGTGGGCTGCGATTGGCTGGTGACCAGTCCAGGGTGTACCCCATCTTTCACCTTAAGTCAAATGGGACAAGCTCGATTTTACCCACGGCCCGAAATAGCGCTATAGAAAACGCATGAATGGCTGTTCCAGTCCCAATAGCCCCTCATCACCTGTGCACTTCTTCCATTGAGGCAATTCAATTGAAGTGTTGTATTAAAAGAAGAACATCAAATTACAGTAATGCTCAATATGTATTGACATGGATCAGTATTAATATAACTTTACAATCTAATGCTATAGAGTAGAACAATATTGCACTTTGTTTCAAGTGGCATCTGTGAAAAACTTGATCCATTCTGACTCTTCTTGAAAGACCTCTTACTGACAATATTTTGGCCTAAGTTGTAGCTACTACCGACTGTACCTGCTGTATCATACCTATTAACTCTGAGGTGAAATTGTTCACCACTGCAAACTACATCCGTTATCATAAAGATACTGTTTTGTTAGATGCACGGCAATGGAAACATAATTGCTGATGGAGCTAATGCAGTGTGCAGTGAGTGCTTTGTATGATTTTTTTTCAATTATACTTTATGGTTATGGTCAGCAAGCTTCCAAGCATTATATTAAACAAGCTGAGAAGCACATTCACTAAAACGGCACCCAGGAGAGTGCAAATTGAACTGTAAATATAAATGAAAGAAAAATTGTATATTTGTGTTTACATTTCTGGCTGTATGTTACCTCTCCCTAGCTCATAGACTTTATGCAACATTTTGATTGTGGACAGTGGGGATGCAAATTGAAAAAAATAAAAGATGAAAATAGATAATGATTTTGTATAAAATGTGATATTATCAATGACGCCTCATTAAGGCAGGCTCCTCCCTGGAAGATTTTTTTTCCTTTCGGCGTGTCCCGTGAGGGGTCACCACAGCGTGTCATCTTTTTTCCATCCAAGCCTATCACGTGGGTCTTCCTCTCTAACATCCACTGTCCTCATGTCCTCCCTCACAACATCCATCAACCTTTACTTTGGTCTTCCTCTTTCTCTATTGCCTGGCAGCTCCATCCTCAGCACCGTTTTACCAATATACTCACTCTCTCGCCTTGGAAGATAATCCAATATATTAGGACCTTTTTGTGGGGCAGAGAATCCTTCCAGAAGTGAATCATGAGCAAAACCAATTAGGTGATGGGGGTTGAACGAAAACAAACGATGTCGATATCAAAACAATTAAAGGTATTTTTGTTGTTGCTGTTGTCGTTTTGTCCGCTTATTCTCAAAAGGGTCACAGGAATGGTGGAGCCTATCCCAACTAACTTCGGGCAGGAGGTGGGCCACACCCTAAATTGGTCACCAGCCAATCGCAGGGGAGATAGAAATAAACAACCATTCGTGCTCACATTTACACTGACAGGCAATTTAGAGTATTTTATTAATCAACCTAGCCTGCATGTTTTTGAGATGTAGATAGAAAATTCAATGCAGGCACGGGGAGAACATGAAAACACCACGCAGGGTGATGGGAACCCCGGTCGCCAGAACTGTGAGGCGGATGCTCGAAACGGTCATCCTCATGCCGCCGTCATTCATCATTGAAATTTCTGATCTGCTGACCCCAGTTTCAGATGTTAGCCAGTAACAGCAATATGGATATTGTCACGAACAAGGCTCGAGGGCGGACCCAAATGCACGACTCCAGAGGCAAGCAGATAGTGTACAGAAAACCTTTATTCGGTCCGTGGTCAATGATCAGCGAGTCAGTAAGGAAAAGCAGCAGTATCAGAAGAGGCAGGCTTACTAGGATGGTCAGGGAACAGACAAGGGTCGGTACACGGTTGTTCAGGTATACGGGAGTGCGTGAACGAGGCATGAGACGCAACGATCTGGCGGAGGACTAGTTGTCCCCCGTGTCCTATAAGTACCGGGTGTGATCAGCCGAAACAGGGTTCAGGTGTGTGCCGACTTATTGGCTGGCCATGCCCAGCCTGGGCAGGATGCCAGGAGCATGACAGATATAGAACAGAGGAGCGCTACAAGTTGACTGAAAGAAATCTTTTGCGATGTTACCCCAAACAATCAGGTTTGTGCCTTTTGCCCACCTGACCCACTCACCATATCACTTTGCTCAATTCATATTCAACTTGATCTTACGGTCTCTTTCTTACCGTCTGTTTTTACCCCATCCCCCAATTGCCACGCTCTCCATTTAACAATGATGTGTTTTTCTGTCCTGGGTTATGTGCTTCCCCTCAGACACTTGTGCTCAGACAGGCGGTACTCAGTACTTTCCAGACCCACACATCACTGCAAATGGGAAGTTTTTCATGTGTGGCCTGCTTCAAATTGCCCGAGGCGAGCTTTTTTTTTTTTTTTTTCATGAACAACTCAACTTTTATTTGCAGGAGCAATGCTGATAAAGTTACGACATGACTTTCACGTAGTTTTTTTCAAAAAATGTCGGGCACTGCTCGGCTTCGGGACATTCCATGGCGTAATGGCTGCCTCCTTTAAATGCCAGGCAGCTCACATCACTGAGCGAGAAAGAGAACGACAGAAGCGGTACAGACGTTTTCCAAAGACCCACAGACGACAAAATTAATTTTAGGTTAGCAGTAGTATTTAAACCAGTGTGGCAATAACTGACTATGCTAAAAATAATGCTTTCACATTGTTTGACGCTGAAGTCCTTTTGTGACCAAGAAACCATATTTGCTTACTATAAATTAAAGTAGTTAAACTTGATTATTTTTTTCCCAACATAAAATACTGTAGAAAAATAGGTCAATATGATACAGATAATCTATATTATGATCATGCATGTATAAAGAATGCATTTATAATTATTGTAAATTTGGAAAATCCTATTACAGAGGCTCAACAGTTTATGACGCATTTATGTTCCTAAGGGAGTGGTATTATTTGGACAATATTATAATCAGAATTATTCATCATGATTGCACTACTTTTCAAGAAACAATATGTAAAAAGCGATCAGCCAAAATGACTCTTTAAATATGATTAATTCAAAGATAAAAAGAAAAATGTCAAATTTTATGACACCAAGGACTAGCAAAATAAATGTGACAAAATAAAATCAAGAATTGTAACTTAATCCAGTTAATGCATAAATCCAATAGCATTATTTTACAAGGACCATATATATTTTGAAAATCCTCACCGTCTATACAGACAATTGTAAAGGAAGGCCACATCTCGCATGTTGTTCTGTTTGACAGTCATGCACATTCACAAAGTGCAAAGAACTCACCCGTTGTGATTTCCCACTTAATTTACTTCTGTTGTGTTTTTTTTTTTTCATTGTGGCCAACCGAAAATTCCAAGGAGCCGCTGTGCCGATTAAAGTCAAAATTAAAGTCAGTATTTGTATAAAATACAGACTGGGTTATAAATATAAAACAAGAAGAGAACAAAACAGCAAGTATGGAGTAACTTTCTAGTGCCGTGTCATTGTGCAAACATGTCTGTTGGAGGCCATTTGCAACCTCCAAATGCCATATGTCGGAACAATCGTAAACTGGGGGTTCCCTGTAGTGTCAAACATTGGCTGGTATTGGAAATTGGAATTTCCTACAATGAGTCTCGTGGAAGAAATAGGAATCATGCTCTTGAACTGGAAAAAAACAGGTTCAAATTGAGACATTTCATTCTTCATACTAATGCACATTATTGGGCTGATGGGAGTTCTGCGTTGCGCAGTGATGTCAGCGACGATCATCTGTAGAGCTCCACCTGATGATATCTGACGAGAACACAATGGAAAATCACACTCATACTTAGTGTGCGCACATTTCACGGCGTAATAGATATTTCATTGTAGCCCCGAAGAAGACGAAGAAGGAGAAACGCTAGGGCTGTCGAGTGTGTGTGAGTGCAAGAGGTGAGGCCAAAGTCAAACCATTGTGTGTTTGATGTTACAGTCTTGTAAAGCAGCAGCTGGAGAGGGCTGTCCCCTGAGGACCACCGCAGCCAGCTAGTAAACCACACACGCACACACACACACCCACGCGCACCCGCGTGCACACACACGCACAAGCACATACAGAAAAACACAGTAATCCAGTCTTTAATAAAGCAATCGCCAAGGAAACAGACCAGACCTGACCAATCTGAGGCCCCTTTGAGGCGAGAGTGACACGGTCACACTCGCATTCATACAGCTTCATATCCTCTCAGCTCGAAGAAATTACTGGTTGTTGCAAAAAATAACATGTCTCTGCCTTTGAATCTTACAAATGAACCATCTCGAGGATGTTACGCCTGAAAAACAGACGTTGAAATATAGATGCAGCGTAACCTCTGAAGTGATGTCGTACAGTTCAGAATTGGACCAATATTTAAGGGGAGCTGTGCCTCGAAAACTTCTGAGTTCAGCAAGTCAAGTGCGATCTCGGCGTACCTCGCATAACCTTAGTTCAGATAGAGCCAAAGTCAGAACGTTTTTGTGTCTTTGAATGAGACCACAATGAGAGAAAATAAGAAGAATATGCACCTATGTGAAATAAACATAGGTTCAGACTTTGAAAGACGAATTTTACCATACAATAAGTGCCGTTCCTTGTCTTTAAAGTACAGTCAATGTTTAATTCATCCACCCATTTCCTATATCCCTCATCCTCATTAGGATGTGAACTGTACTTAAAACCACATTGAGGCCAATGTGTGTATAATTGCCTTCTGATCTGCACAAGCAATGCTTCAGAGGCACGTACTTATTGGTAATTGAAAGTCGTATTGAAAGATAGAAAACAACTGGATTACTCTGTGGAAAATACAGTCTATTATGATTTCATATGATTTCGGCTTTGTCGACACGGACATAGTATTTTGGAGATCATGTTCCCGAGATAAAACACAGTATTCCTTCATTGGGCTAAATATTGTGCTTATTAACTGGACAGAATAAAACAGCTTTTATTTCTTTGTGAGCAGTAGACAAACATACAAAGCAAACACAACCGCAAAAACCTCTTGTTTTTTTTTTTTTTTTTTTTTTTAAAAACAACCACTATTCGCAGCACACCCATGTGTCATTAGGTACCACCCCTGCCCAACCACCCCCCACCCCCCACCCCCTTGATTGTAGCAATTATATTGGATGACATCATGCTGCAGCTGACTAGGAGCAAACTCACAAATTTTGGGGTTGTGGACGGTTTCCAGGGAGATGATATAACGCACTCCAGATGAGCCCCTCCAAGGATTGTCTCATTATCACACACACCGCAGCTGTACCGCCACTGACTGTGTGTTTATGGGTGCGCTCTGTGTGTATATGAGTGCGAGTATGTGTTTGTACATGTGTCTGTGACCATTTAAACTCTACTTGCAGTCAATTACCAGAAAATGACTTGTGAGGACTGTTTTCCCTCCAGAAAAACTAATTACAGGGTTTGGGTTAAGGTTAGAATTGGGTTTGGGATTGCAGGAAAGTCCAAGATTGAGTTGTTCCATGTGGACAACGTGAACGCAGGGGTGGCAACTCAGTGAATACGCTCCAAATCTAAATGCTGCTTCTCAGCCACCCCAAAGTATATATTTGGATGTTTAGACTTTTGACTTAGAATATTGCAACATCTTTGAAGATACTTTTTTGTTATTAATAGAACAACTGTGCGCATAAATTATTCACTTTTGGCTGGATCGTCTCTCTGGGGCACACATTTGACCAAAATTGGAAACTACTGGAAAACTATTGGAGCCTAAAGTATAAGTCCCTGGAAAAGAATCCCTAATGAGTTGTAAGGAAATCGTTTAAGGAAAATGTGGCAATTTGACTTTGCCTACCTCAGCCGCCCTTGGTTGGATACACTCGAAAATTCCCTTGTTGTGACATAGGACAATTCCTACACAAAGCTGGGGTCAGGGTGAATAGCAGAACAAATTGAGTAAATAAAAGATTCAATCATCATAAAGCAAATGTATTGATTATGTCTGAATTGTACTTCTTTTGTTCGTTGCTACTGTACTGTTAATTTTTCATCTCAAAGCCTGGTGCAAAAACTAGACATTGTGGGGCTGAGTCCATCACCAGAAAACTGGGTCCTGGACTTCCTAACCCATATTTTCTCCACCATCACCCACAATGCTGGCTCCCCCCAGGGGAGCATGTTGAACCCCCTCTTGTTCACGCAGCTGACCTATGACTGCTCAGCAGAATTCCCAAGATGTTATAGAGTTAAGATTGCAGGCTATGCGTCAGTGGTGCGACGCATCACTAACACCAGAGGGGAGGTAGGACATCTTGTGGACTGGTACAAAGATAATCTTTGCATCGGTGTGAAGACGACCGAGGAGATGGTGGGGGAATTCAGGAGGGACAGATGACCCTCCGCCTGCACATTGGAAGAGCAGCAGTGGAAGTGGTCTCCAGCTACGAATATACCTTGGAATACACCTTTCCAAGGGCCTCAATTAAGCCAAAAGACCAACTTTTATACTTCCTTCAGAAACTGCAACGTGCCAGATTGGAGAGCAGTGTCTTGAAAAGGAGCTTCTCCATCTGTATGACGGAGAGTGGTCTCAGCCCTACATCAGCTGTGGGGCAATACAGCCACTCGGGTGTAGAGAGGAAGGCACTACAAAGGAAGGAAAAGGTTTCTCAGAAAACAGGGGTGGCAGCCAGGCCATCACAACAGCCATCTTCACGAGCAGGTGCAGAAGCAGTGCTCTCTGCATTAACAAAAAGTCCAAACCCCCCACCCACGTGACTATATTCACATCTGGTAGTCAGTCCAGATCATCTGAGCTCTTTCCATTTTTCATCTATACTCCCTCTTTTGGCAGAAGGCTACGGAGCATCCGGTGCAGGACTACCAGGCTGAGGAACAGCTTCTTTTTCCAGAAGCTGTTAGACTTAAACTTAAACAGTGCTCTGTCGCCCTGATATCAGGACCCCCAAGACCTATTCATCCCTGTACAATGAACACTATATTCTAATCAAGAACAGGGAGAATCGAATATTATCTGCATTTCAAGTTCTGGCATTTGGATTTTCACTGCTTATCTGGATTCGGACACTTGCTCACAAACACAACTAGAAATAAGACATGGTTTTTCAATTTTATTTTCTTGATCTATGTATATTTGACAAGTCTTGGGATCTACTGAGCTAATCTGGGACCTTGGGTATAAAATTTTGTGACATGTGTAAATGTGTATTGGTAAGACAAAGTCCTTCAATCCTCGAATCCCTGAAATGTTATCGTTGATGAAAATTGTCACTTTCTAAGTATTTTTTACTTAACACAAATCGGATCAGGAAGCACGGGGCACACGTAGTTATTATGTTATAGGTCTATAGCATTCGTTTTGTCTTCTTGTTAATTCATTTTGTTCACACTTTTTTTCATGTTATGAGGAAATCTCTTAGTTTGATGGCAGTTGCAGCTGTCACTCCACCCTTCATCTGAGCTGTTCCTGCTTCCTGGTGTGCAATGTCTAAAAACATGGCAACTGCAATTTTAGACGAACTTAGATGCGTCCCATGTAATGACAACAAAAGCTTTGAAAACTGAGTTTTGTAGCCATTAAAAGCGATTAACTCTTAAGAATAAGACTTTGGTTATCTATTCCAGATTCCTTGGAGATTTTTTACACGTGATGGACAATACATACATTTTTATTTATTATTATGTCGATACACCATGAATACTTTGAATTGGGAAATCAGGAGATGATGTTTTATGATGTCTCATTTTTCTCTTGTGCTCTGAGAGTGAGAAGCTTGATGGGTCATTTGTTATTATTGATGCTGTGTTTGTGTTGCTCCTGTTGCAATTGAAACATGGCAAGACTCGTCTGTGCCTGTGCTCTGATTTAGAAGCACCAACTACAATGTTTCAGATGCTGAAACAGACACCTTGTTCGCTCGTTTGTGTTTTGTGTAGTGCACCTCAATAAAATCAGTGGTGTGACTGAAATGTTTTCATTCTTTTGGTCTTGGAAATTAGAAGAAAAGCTGTTAAGTCATTGAAAAGTCAATTATTGCTTTAAAAAAAAAAAAAAAAAAGCCAATCAGCTTTGGCTCACTCTTGACCTTAATTAGAATCTGTGGCATGTTGACGGTTCCACCCAAAGCTGTTCACCACAGAGAAAAGAGTGGACTGAACGAGTGAATCGCCCAATGTGACTATGAACATAATCCTCCTAAAAGCTCTTGAAGTGTTCTTTTTGTTGGAAGTCCCAATACACGCATGCTCCTTGTGTTTTTTGTTCTTTGTCTGTTTTTTTAAATAAGCTCTCCAGTGACTTTTGTTTTAAGGTCATTTAGCGGGCTTTGTATTAATGGGGTATCGGGGAAAAATCTTATAAAGTGCGAGACAGTCATTCACACAGAAGCGTTTAATTTCTATCCCTGAATGTGCTGCATGTAAATGAAATCTTGGAAAAAAATTCCCTTCTTTTTCACAAATTATACAAGGATTGCTATTGGCCTGTGGTTGGAGACCCCTGACGGACAGAGTCCTCTACGGAATAACCATGTTATTTATTTACAGCCACGGTGATCCGCTCGGCCTTGAGTTACGGCCTTCAACCGGTCTAGCCCCGAGACTCATTTTGGTGGTCGTCATCAAGTTACAAGCCAAGGAAATAAAAGGTAAGAGAATATTCCAATTTCAGTATCACATGGACCACGCTGTTCTTTATATCCCAAATGCCGCAAATGAAAGACCCTTAACTAGAATTTATGATGAGGTTCATATTGCTTTTGTGCATTTATTTCAACACTGTATATAAATTCAAGTGTCAGTTGTAATCACAGGCTTGAATTCTGTTTCACTGGAGTAAGGATTCAATTTTAACTTCTTGCACTCCACGTCACGTGTTTTAGTGTCTACAGTAAACATGTAAAATAGCTTTTCAATACACGGGGCCCTTGCCTTACGATAGTGTCCATGTATGACATTTCGTGTTATCAACAACCTGCAATGAACTTCTTCCAGGAAAGGAAATGCTCTTATTGTTTTTAATTTAATTATTTTATATTAGTTTGGTGATGCATCTAAATATTTGCTATAATTATGTCCTTACTACTGCATTGACATTGGTTAGTGATCGAGACGAGGGTGTGTTCCGAGTTCTGTACAAAATTGGATGGCAGGAATAGAACTCCTTCCCTTCTTGTAAACTGAGGACCCCTGCGTAGATGCATGCCTGTCATTGGCTGGCAACCAGTCCAGGGAGTAAACTGTCTTTGGCCCGAAGTCTGCTGGCATAGGCTCCGGCACACTCACAAACCTAATAAGAGTATATGGAATAGAACGTGGATGTATATAGGTGAAAGCCTTACACATCAATTGTCAGAAACCTCTGAAGTTAGATGTTCAAATGAAGAGGAAAAGGGGGAAGTGGAGGAGGACGTAATGGGGTTTCCGACAGTAGCACAGACCTGACAGGTTCCTTCATATCCGACTTTATTCAGTCCCGTTGAGGGACTCCACACATGGTAAAACCATCACAGGCACTCAGAACACACCGACTCCCACGTATTTACACACACACAGACGACACACATGGCCTCTCTTGGTCTCAATCAGGAAATGGTTTTTACTTCTATTTGAAAACACAAGAAATACAGTGGGGGACAGTCAGAGGGGCTTTTGGCTCTCTGTAAATAATTTGTGCCACTGCAGACTTGAAGATCTAGACCAGCTGGGAGAATGTGGACAGTAGAGCAGAACAAGGTGTGCTGGCAAGTTCTCCTGATCTTCCTGTCATGTGATGCTTTGGCAGGGATTTTGAAACCATTCCAAGAGGCTGCTCAATGACACTTAAAAGAGTGTAGCACTGCAGTATGAAGTTGTAAGAATCTGTTTGAATGGAACTAACATCAGTGCGCATGGAGACAAAGTCTGTCTAGAGTTTCCACACTCACCCTCACCGCCCTCTCCCACCTGGACTTGGCTAACACCTACTGGATGTGAAAGCGATGTTTATTGACTTCAGTCAGCATTTAATATCGGAGTTCTTGCCAAGCATGTTCTTAAGCGGTGGACCCTGGGATTTAACTCCTCCCTTTGCAACTCGATCCGAGACATCCTGTGGAGCAGATTCGTGGTAGGATGATGGGCAGTCTCACATTCAGTGACTTCACCAGGAACACCTCTTTAGTTCCCACCCACAGAGGTTGTGTACTCAGCACATCCACTATGGGTCTAAATTCTGATAATGAGATGATGAGAGCAGCCCAGACAGATGAGGTTATGCTTCGGACAATACCTGCATTCTCAACATCTGCAAAACTATAGACTTAATTGGGGACTGCAGGGAATGATGATTGACACACACGTCAGACTCATGGTGGAAAGTCAACTTTTGCTGATTCCTGGTCATGAAAACTGGCCAACACAGAATTACCCAATAATAAAGAACTTCTTTTTTTTTAACCATCTTTTACAAGAAGCCTCAGGAAGTTCAAAGTGTCTTGTAAGACCCTCACAAGCATCTATAGATGAAACGTCTCCTCGTGGCATGGTAGCTCAGCCAGAAAGCGTTGGCGTCACAGTTCTCAGGTCTAGGGTTCAATCCCGGTCCTGCCTTTGTGGAGTTATGTTTGTGGAGCATGTTAACCCTGTGCCTGCCTGGGTTTTCCCCAGACACTTGGGTTTCCTCCCACATCCCACAAACATGCAACATTAATTGGACACTCTAAATTGCCCCAAGGTGTGATTGTGAGTGTGGCTGTTTGTCTCGTTGTGCCCTGCGATTAGCTGCCAACCAGTTCAGAGTGTACCCTGCCTCCTACCTGTTGACAGCTGAGATAGGCTCCAGCACTCCCGCGACCCTCGTGAGGATAAGCGGCTAAGAAAGGGGATTTATGGATAAGCATCTCCTCCTGGTTTGAAGAGCCTCCTATATGGCCCACTCCCCTCTTATGAGGGTGGTGAAGTCATGTGATCAAATTTACGTCTGGTATTCAGGGAAGATCATCTGAACTCTTTCCATTTCTCATCCAATTATTGCTTCAATAAGTGACTATAATCCAAAGACAATTTTCCTTATGGCCCACTAATTGTGTTTGCACAGAAGATTGTTAAGTACACATTACTAATCTCATGAAGAACACTAACTGTTTCTTGATCTGCAGTATGTTTGCTGAAATGGTGAACAAAAATGTCAGACTCACAAACTGCTCTTTTTTGTGTGTGTGCTGCACCAGACGCATGGACCATATTTGGTTAATATGTGGGGGAAACCAAACGACACAAAGCTCAGCAAGGCAGTAGGAATGAATCCAAGTCTCCACTGTCAAAGCAGGAAAGTATTTAATACATTTACCACCATATCCTGGATGTTAGGAAAGTAGCCCCTCGTGACTGGAAGGATCCACTGCAGTATGAAGAACTTGACCCTGAATGCCCAGTGACGTGGAGAGCGTGTGCTGTTCCAAGCACATGTAGATCTAAAATTGTAAAAGACAGCATGGCTTGTGGTAGACAAAAAAAAAACAAACAGTTTGCACCACGCAAAGATTTTGGTTTTCCACTTAATTGTTTGGAAATGCTCTGATTTGTTAATTGATTATGATTGAAAAGACGACAGCATGCATCTTTGCTCAATGTAAGCTTATCCAGGTCACATGCAGAAAAGAAAAAAACTAAATGTTGGTGGTTTTTACCAACTCTTATTTTTCACTTCTTTGATGTATTCAGGTCATGTAGCGCTTTTTCTGTGGTGTGTAAAATTTATGATATGCAGACGGTATTTATCCTTGCGTTACAGGGTCTACACCTGTTAATAAAATAGCAGCAATATGGTGCTCAATGTGCAATAAAGATAATATTGACAAGTCTAATATTAGATTGTTGAGGCTTCAAAAGAGTAGTTGTATGCTGTAGTGATGCTCAAATTTAAAAAAACACAAGGCATTCTGCTGTCAATAAAATGGATCTTTATTTATAGTCACTTGCACAACAAATTTAGAAGCGCTTCCAGTCGGTGCAACATTTATATGAAAGTATATTTAAATGGAGGTGGGTGGAAATGTGTTACATTTACTCAATCCATCCATTTTGTTTTGCCGCTTATCCTTATGAGGGTCTGAGGGAGTGCTGGAGCCTATTCCAGCTGTCAATGGGGTACACCCTGAACTGTTTGCCAGCCAATCACAGGGCACATAGGGACACACACTCACAATCACACCTAGGGGCAATTTAGAGTGTTCAATTAATGTTACATGTCTTTGTGATGTGGGAGGAAACCCAAGTGCCCGGAGAAAACCCACGCAGGCACGGGGAGAACATGCAAACTCCACACAGACGGTGCCAGAATCGCACCCGGGTCCTCAGAACTGTGAGGCAAATGTTTTACTAGCTCAGCCACCACCGTGTCGCCTACTCAAATGATATTTGGGATAGATTGTAATTGTCAGAGTAGTTTTAGGAAGCATACTGTTTACTTTTACTCAAGTGCTTATGTTAAGAAGAAATGGTACTTTCCCTCTGTTGCAGTAACTGACATGCTGCTCCCAACTTTCATTGACTGTATCAGTAATTCCATCCGTTTTTAGACTTTTGTTTTTGACTTTTGCATTGAGGTCATACATTACCACAGTGATGGTTGACTCAAATGCACCAAGCACATGTAACAAGAAATGCAGATGTCCACACAAAACAACTTCTATTGTTCTTCGCGAGCCAATCAAAGTGAGCGACAGCACGCGCCACATGTTTCAGATCCACTTCTATTTTCTCTCTCTGTCTTTCTCTCTCTCTCTCTCTCTCTCTCTCTCTCTCTCTCTCTCTCTCTCTCTCTCTCTCTCTCTCTCTCTCTCCCTGTCTAACTCTCTCTTAAAGTTGCCTGGAAGTGCAAAACAATACAATAAATTGGCTGCTCGGCGTGGGAGCTCCCCTCTCATGGCCCGTGGCTGCTCCCTGGGTTACCACCCTCATCGTTTTCTTGTCTATTCACTCCCCTTTCCCAATAAATAAGGCACAGTCTCCCGTCCTTGGGCTGGCTGGACTAGCCGCATCCTGCGCCCTGCAGGTTGTGGGGGCTTCCTGTTCTCCTGAGGGTGGGGGTGAAGAGGGTGTGGCAGGGCCTGTTGGGCGTGGTTGTGGTTGTGTGAAGGTGGGCGTTGGGGGGGGGGGTATTGAGTCCCTGCAGCCACCAACCAATAGCCACTTGTCGGGGTGCCTTGGAGGGGCCGGCGGAGCATCCTGGGTCCCTTGGCATGGGACGGGTCCTGTCAACAGGGTTGCTCTGGGCAGAGCCCTGGGACCTGTTCTGTCCTCGACATGATTCAATCCTACATCGCATCGCATGTAGAGCAGGTTAAGCAGATGGAATGTGCTGTCCAACCGAAATAGCAATCACATTTTGGGATGCCCTAAACAGCGAGCCTGTATACTGTTGGCATTTAATGCTTTATATAAAATGTTCCTGCACTTTTACTACATCACATTTCTTAAATGATAAAAAGATACATTAAGAGTAAAGGAAAAAGCAAGTTGCTAAAGAGAGAGGATACTGGCCAGAACGAAAGGGAAAGTGCGGATATTTCCAAGGAAGATGTCGTCTAGAGTGTCAAGTTGCAATCAATAAAACAAGATCTCAAACTACAGAGAAACGAGCATAAAAACTGAAACTGAAGAGGTAAAAATGATATTGTGGGAAATAAAATTAACATTGTTGGCACTTAAAAAAAAGAGAGCGGGCACACAAAATTAAAATGCTCTCTCACCTTTGCAAAAGCACCTCTCACTTTTTGATTTCCACAGTCTTTGCTCTCAGAAGTTCAGTGAGGATCTCTGAATGATCCCATGTTGACTGATGATGATAAATAGAATTCACCTGTGTGTAATTAAGTCTCCTTATAAATGCACCTGCTGCGTGATAGTCTCAGGGTTCTGTTTAAAGTGCAGAGAGCATCATGAAAACCAAGGAACACACCAGGCAGGTCCGAGATACTGTTGTGGAGAAGTTTAAAGCCGGATTTGGATACAAAAAAATTTCCCACGCTTTAAACATCTCAACGAGCACTGTGCAAGCAGTCCTATTGAAATGGAAGGAGTGTTAGACCGCTGCAAATCTACCAAGACCTGGCCGTGCCTCTAAACTTTCACCTCGAACAAGAAGACTGATCAGAGATGTAGCCGAGAGACCCATGATCACTTTGTACAAACTGCAGAGATCTACACCTGAGGTGAGAGTTTGTTTAGAGAACAACAATCAGTCGTACGCTGCACAAATCTGGCCTTTACGGAAGAGTGGCAAGAAGAAAGCCATTTCTCAAAGATAGCCATAAAAAGACTCGTTTAAGTTTGCCACAAGCCACCTGGGAGACACACCAAACATGTGGAAGAAGGTGTTCTGGTCAGATGAAACCAAAATCAAACTTTTTGGCCCCAAAGCAAAACGATATGTTCGTTGTAAAAGCAACACAGCTCATCACCCTGAACACACCATCCCCACTGTCAAACATGGTGGTGGCAGCCTCATGGTTTGGGCTGGCTTTATTCAGCAGGCATAGGGAAGATGGTTAAAAATGATGGGAAATGAATGAAGCCAAATACAGGACCATTCTGGAAGAAAACCTGTTGGAGTCTGCAAAAGACCTGAGAATGGGACGGAGATTTATATTCCAACTGGACAATGATCCAAAACATAAAGCCACATCTACAATGGAATGGTTCACAAATAAACGCATGCAGGTGTTAGAATGGCCAAGTCAAAGTCCAGAACTGAATCCAATCGAGAATCTGTGGGCAGAACTGAAGATTGCTGTTCACAAACGCTCCCCGTCCAATCTCACTGAATGGGCAAGAATTTCAGTCTCTCCATGTGCAAAACTGATGGAGACTTACCCCAAGCAACTTGCAGCTGTAATTGCAGCAAAAGGTGGTGCTACAAAGATTTTTATTTGATAAAAAGTATAAACTATCCAATAAATTTCATTCCACTTCATGATTGTGTCCCACTTTTAGAATCAAAAGAACTTTATTTTTATGTTTGAAGCCTGAAATGTGGCAAAAGGTTGAAAAATTCAAGGGGGCTGGATACTTTAACGAGGCATTCTACATGTAGTGACTTCTACAGTGTCTCTGAACGTTTAGATGATACTATGGACCATAGATGATGAAATCCCTAAATTCTTCAAATGGGAATGACGCGGAGTCTGACGAGCGAGCTCCGCCGAGCGGCGGGGCCGTGAACGTGGCGGAACTCGCTCACCGGGGCTCGGGGAGTGAGCTCATTAACCGCCGCTCGGCGGAGCTCGCTCGTCAGACTCCGCGTTATTCCCATCCGAAGAAGCACCCGAATATTCAACATTATTTACAGCTACAGGTTAAAATCTGTATGGGAGTATTCCTCTGTCTTCCCGATCAACTGAAACTTCATCAGATGTGGATAAATCCGAGAAATCAGCACTGGGCATAATTGTGTCCCATGTAATTGAGCCTTTGGTGTGGCACCTCATACATCACATCCGCGCACGTAGGTCATGTGACTTGCCAAAATGGTGGTGCCCCTGAAAATTCGTAATTGTCGATAAAAATCTTTTCAAAACACCATTAAATGAGAGAGGATTAACATTACATTGTCAAGATACAGTAGATATTACATGACAGGATACATTGTTGATCCAAACCACTGGAATTTCCCTTTAAATAAATGACCCCTGGTTTTACACAAACTCGCATTCATTAACTATGATTGGAAAAAAAGAGGACAGGGAGTCGGCTCCTCCGTACATGGAGCGTATTGTGGGCACACACGCACACAAACACCTCTAAACCTCTCTGCAACAGACTTTTTTTTTTTTTAAACAGGCATTGTTCTCAAATGAGTCAATTTGGCATTATAAATAATTCATAATGAGATTAAGAATAATTTCTATCTGAAATGAAGTGATCACTACACAGGCGTGTGTATTTGAGCACCAGCCGTCACATTTAATTGACGAAATCCATCGATCTTTTCTGGTCTTTTCCGATGGTATTCCATAGAAGGATCTCTTTGAATATCTGTCTTGTCTCTTGTGACAACCAACAACACTACAGGTCTTGGGTATTGTAAATATTCTCCTCCGGCTCAATGTCTCCCACAATGTCGAGCAGCTCTGTTTGACCGGCAATATGGCACCGTGTAAATGGTGACATCACATGCACGAGCTCTATACAGGCTCTCTGTTTAGGGTGTCCAAATATACCATCAGTATTTCAGATGGACATCACGTTCCATTTACAGAGCCTACTCTTCCCACAATGCAGGCGCCAATCATGTTAAAGGGGGGCGGGTTTTGTCAAGTAAGGTCATGGAAATTCCAAGAATATTTGTGAAATGGGCCACTCCCTTTTCAGACTTCCACAATTGTAATTTGTTTCGTCTTTGAGTTTGTGTTTTCTGACGTTAAAGTGTTTCAGAATTTGTAATATTGTTTTGCACTTCCAGGCCACCGTGTTCAATTTTTACATTGTGAAACACACAAAGGGAAGGGTTCATGTTTTACACTCAGCGTACACACACACACAACACACACATAGGGGAATACTGGCCCCTTCCAACCAGAACTCGAGTGGTGCTCTTCTGTTGATGGACTTCTGTCTTCGTCAAATATGGTCCAAAACACCATGTTCAGAAATAAGAAATCCCACGTGTGCACTTGGCACCAGTAGATGCTAAGCTGCAGTTGGATGATCGACTTTGCATTCAGTTCAGTTCTTTTTCAAAATAATTTAAGTGATCATAAACAGCATGTGTGGTTTTTAAATATGATTACAAATGGTTTCTCCCATGTAGAGGAAATTTCAATATTTACAGTCACCAGTTTTAGATATATTGGAAGCTGTAAACACTCGTGCAAATTTTGGATTAAAAATATCATCCAGCCATCCATTTTCTTTGCCACTTATCCTCACAAGGGTCATGGGAGTGCTGGAGGATAACCCAGCTAACAACAGGCAGGGTACATGCTGAACACGTTGCCAGCCAATTGCAGGGCACACAGAGACAGACAACAGTAACACTCACAATCACACCTCGGGTCAATTTAGAGTGTCCAATTAATATTGCATGTTTTTGGGATGTTGGAGGAAACCGGAGTGACCAGAGAAAACCACCGCAGGAGCGGGGAGAACATGCAAACTCCACACAGGCGAGTCCGGGATCGAACCAGGACCTCAGGACTGCGAGGCCAACGCTTTACAGTTGCGCCACCATGCCACAAAAATTTGCCAGCCAATCGCAGGTCACATCGAGACAAACAGCCGCACTAAAAATCACACTTAGGGGCAATTTAGAGGGTCCACTTAATGGTGCATGTTTTTGGGATGTGGGAGGAAGCCGAAAGAAACTTTTATTGTTGTTTTTGTGCCCTGTGATTGGCTTGCAACCAATTCAGGGTGTATCCCGCCTCTCAATTGAAGAGAGCTAGGCTAGGCTACAGCACACGCCTAACCCTTGTGAGGAGAAGCAGAACAGAAGTCGAAGTTGAATAATGAACAAATGTATTCTATGCACTTGATCATTTAATTTTTAGAAGATTTATTTTTGTGTGTGTTTATTCAGTTATTAGAGGTGTACATTGTACTGTGTCACGATCAATGAAAAAAGTATTTCATTTTGGTACCAATATATGTGATTGTAAAAACATATAATAGAAGACATGATTAGGGTTATGGTTAAGATAGTTTGATGCCTCGAAAGTGTACCAACAATGTGTTATTTGACTTCAGGGTGTTGATGGAGATATACAGACAAGGTCAGAAGGAGCTATACTGTATTTTGTCTTTCTGGATCTAGTGAAAGCCTATGAAAGAGTACCGAAAGAGGAACTGTGCTAATGCATGCGGAGGTCTGGAGTGGCAGAGACGTACAGAATGTTCAAATAGTACAGTCCATATATAAGAGAAGCAGAAAAGTGTTCCGGTGTGCTGTAGGTATGACAGAGGAATTTAAAATGAAGGTGGGACTGCGTCAAGACTCAGCCCTGAGCCTCTTCCTCTTTGCAGTTGGTGATGGATAGGCTGACATTTGAGATTAGACATTTTCAGATGATATTGGATCTGCAGTGAAAATGGCAGCAGGTGGAGAAGCATTTGTAAAGGTCGAGGAATGCACTGGAAAGGAGAGCAATGAAGATTAGCCGAAGTAAGACAGAATATATGTGCAGATGTAAAGAGTGATGCAACAAGGCAGAAGAGATAGTGAGGGGTCAACAGTCCAGAGCATTGGTGAGTGTGGTCAGGAAGTGAAGAATTGGGTCAAGATGGAACTGGTCGAGGAAGGTGTCAGATCAAAGTGTATGAGACATTGGTGAGGCCAGCCATGATGTACCGACTGGAAACAGTGACAGACAAAAGATGACGGGAAGCAGAGCTGGAGGTGGTTGAAGATGAACATGTTTAGGTTCCCTCTTTGAGTGAGCAGGTTGGATACAGTTAGAAATTAGCTCATTAGAGGGACAGCCAGAATCAAATGTTTTGGAGACAAAGGTAGAGAAAGCTCACATCGATGTTTTGGACACATAGAGAGGCAAGAGAGTGATGGAGCCGCCAGGCAAAAGACCGAGGAAGACCAAAAGGAAGGTTGATGGATGTTGAGAGGGAATACATGAAGTTTGTGGGTGTTCAAGAGGAGGATGCAAGGAGAGAGGTGTACATGGAAAAGGATGACAAACTGTGGGCACCCCCTAATGGGACAAGCCGAAAGGAAAAGGACATTTTACTCTTTTTGGGGGGGGTATATTCATGTAAACCACTTTGTGTTGCATTTTCATTTTTGTCTGAAAACTGTGTATAAATCAGTTTTTTTAACTGATTGATTGATGATTTTCACTCAGATGAATGTGAACAGTCTTCAGACCAGTCTGCCTCGCATTAACAGTGCATTAGCTTACAACGCTAACAAAAAATGTTGGGTTTACTCATTTGGCCTGGTTAAATTAGAACTTGCGCTTAGTCAGGGTGCTTGGACGAGACTCAAATAAGTGGGGCTGAGGGTGGTGGGGGTGTAATTTTGCCTACTGCCGCTAGACGGGGTAATAGAAGTCTGAGGGGTGGGGGCAGCCAAATACTCCTGCCCATAATAACCATCAGACATGACTCATTCAGCATAGAACACCACACTGGCCACAAACAGGCCTCTGGCAGATGCTGAACTGAAACCTAACCCTGCGCAATTTGTGAATGGGATTTGAATAATTTCATAGGGGTATAATGACTTCACATTTCATGATGCTCTTACAATTGCGTGATAAAAAGCGTTTGAGTTGTCTTATTTATGGTATAAGTGTCGTGTCTTAGCATTTTATTGATAAGAAATCAAGGTTTCACTTAGAGGAAGCTCCTTTGTCAACTTTTTCCTTTTTTCTTTCCAGTATGACTTCCAGCTTGCTGCAGTGATTTTCTTGGCCAAAGTCCCACTCATCAAATCATCGTGTAGAGAGCCTAAAAGGCAGTACAAAAACAACATATCACCTTGTCAGAAATGATTGTAGCTCTGATCCTCATCATTCTTGCCCAGACTTCCCCCATGGAGAGGGCCACTCAGCATGAAGACTAACACATGTTGGACAGGCGTTATTTGCTCGTGTGGACTCTTTCCAAAGCTGGAGAGCCTGGGGCGCTTTGAGTCTAATCTGTGGGCACTGGAATAACACCCAAATAACATCTTGCACAAGGTAAAGAATGGCAAGGGAGAAAACTGTGAGCGGTCACATTACATGAAAACTGCAGGCAGGAAGTGTTTTGCAACAGTGGAAAATCTTCAGGTCTACTCTGACCACCAGACGGTCACACTTCATCTGTGGTGAGGAGATGGATACCTTCCCCACCGTAAAGGTTGGACACGCTGTCATACATTTGTCGATTACAGTACTCCCCGTTTCTCTCCTCTCACACGTTTGTGTATTTTTCTTCCTCTTTCTTGTCTGACTGACAATCACAACACTTTTAAAACAAGCCCCTCTTTGCTCAGCCTTTCCTCAATGTGGTCATTACCACCGCCAAGCACAATGAGAAAAGATATTGTTTTTGATCAGCTTTTCTTAATTTGTTGGGGGGTGTTGAAACTGTATAGACATCACAACTGTGTCAATCTAGAAACCCATAACGAAGAACCATATAAATGTAGGACGAGTAATTTATCTGATTTTCACTGTTTGAGTCATAAAAGACCAGCCACAAACTGAATGACAAAGTCAGCAAAAAGGTGCAATTGGCAGATATGGTTGAAATATTATCCTAACCGTTTATGCGGTGTGTTAAGAGGGATTTTTTTTCAACCCTGATCTGTTCAGAAAACAACCTGGGCTGCACGGCCAACAACAAGGTGCTCTCAAGCGACCATGGAAGCAAGCAATTCAAAGGGAAGATGCATTTTCATGGTGTAGCCATTGCCTCTTCTTTACTGCTCATCGCAGTTGCATTGGTTAGTTACTGATGTGAACGAAAGGAAGCGAAGCGTGGAACATGCCGAACTCCAAAGTACATCACACTGAGCTTTTTTTAGCCACACCCCAAAAAAAATCAGGGAAACTGAACCGGTGAAAAACAGTTTAACTTTATACTGTATATCCACAACTACTTCATAGCTGTCATTCTTTGCACATTTTCAACAATTGTTTTCATAAAATGTATAAGGTATTTACAAGCCCCAAATCCAATGAAGTTGGGATGTTATGTATTACATAAATAAAATGGGAATAAGATTATTTGTAATTCAATTGAATATACTACAACGACAAGATATATTTAATATTCAAACTGGCCCGTTTACTGCTGTCTCCCATCACCATTCTTTTTAACGTGTTTCAATAAGCGTTTTGGAACTGAAGACACTAATTGCTGAAACTTTCGCAGTGGAATTCTTTCCCATTCTTGTTTGATGTACAGTACGTGAGTTTCCCAACAGTTTTGGATCTCTGTTGTCATATTTGGTGCTATATAATGTGCCACACATTTTACAATGGGAAACAGGTCTGGACTGCTGCCAGTCCACTCTACTACTCCCACTCTTTTACTATGAAGCCACGCTGTTGTAACTGGTGCAGAATGTAGATTGGCATTGTCTTGCTAAACTAACCAGGAACCTCCCTTGAAAGACATTGCTTGGATGGCAGCATATGCTGTTCCAAAACTGGTGTGTACCTTTTAGCTTTAATGGTGCAGTTACAACGGAAGTCCGCCCTTTCCCGCATGGCTGATTAAAGAAAGGTATGGTCCCATTATCACTCTACTCTTGATATATTATCACTCTTGGTATTCACGCTACTGACTCTTCTACTTCCCCTTCGTTTCTCCTTTCCAACCCGACCACATCATCTCCTTTTTGTCCCCTTCAGATTCACTCTTTCCTCTCTGTTTGTGGTCTCTCACACTTAATCGTGGCCCATCCATCTGTTTCTCTTCATTCGTTTAGTCAGGCCTGCTTTTGATTAAGATTACATCAGGCTTTGACCTATTAGTGTGTTGTGATCCTTTTGAAGTCATTCTGTGGTTATAGGTTAAGCTCAAAGCCCACCACTCTTCCGAATTCATGCAATGTGCACTACATTGAGAGGAGAAAAAAAATGCAGTAGGTTATTAAAATGTTCAGTCGTAGAATTAAATGACTTTTTTCCCCCTTGAGGATCCAGAAACTTTAAATCATATGAGCGTTTCTGTCATGAGGAGACTCAGAAGAAGAGTGCCCGCCTGCGAGCTGTTTTGGTTCCTAAACCATAATCCAACCAAGCAGTCTGTGAGCTGGAATATATTGTTCATTTAACCTCATATCCTGAGGATTTTTATTATTTTTCTAAGGTAACTTTCCCAATCAAAGCATTTCTGTTCCTTATTAGGCTAACATTTCAAAGTCGAGCTCAACTCTCGCTCACTAAACATCATGCAGATGTCATTTACAAAGTGCCACTATTTTAGGACCCAAATGAGGAATGGATAGGCTTTTATTTAATACCATTACCCTCATTAAAACACTATTATGGCATAGTGCACACATCAAACAAAGGGCTTCCATTTCCAGATGTTGATCACAATATAATTTCTAAATAGAATTCAGCCCAGCTTTTCTTTGCAGCTCGAATGACATGAATGCTAAACTGATAGCTCTTTGGGTTAATGGCGCAGTTCTAGAGGCCAACCATGACGCTAAGATGACATCTATTGGCCACGATGTGGCAGAGCCTGATGTTAAAGTCATTAAGACTCATCAGACTAAGTGGACATGGTTGAACGAAAGGTCTTCCACCTCCTCACGTCTGGTTCAGGATGGATTTCTCTGCTGACTTTTTTCATTTAGCAGAGGAGTCATCAGATGCCTGCTTGGAGTGTTTATATTCATTTTGTATGTATGTATGCATGTATGACGATGACATGTCATTTAAAGAAATCATTTTGAGGGCAAACTGTCTGATATAAGAAGAAGTGTGCTTGCACCAACTTTGGCACACACTGAAATGATCAGCTCATAAATGCTGTCCATTTCTTTCACATTCATTGATTCATTCTTTTTCTATAGCCACAGTGGAAAAGTAAAAGTTGTAGTTTTAAAAAAAGGTTGGAGCTATTCTACATTTAAATAGTAATAATATCAGTAGTTGATGTGATTTCAAACATTTGTAGCTTTTTCATATTTCAAATAACATTTTATGTGAAATGTGTTTAAAAGGGCAACACGGTGGATTAGCTGGAAAGCATTGGCCTCATAGTTCTGAAGTCCCGGGTTCGATTCCGGCCCTTCCTGTGTATTTTGCATGTTCTCCCCATGCCTGCGTGGGTTTCCTCTGGGCACTCACTCCGGTTTCCTCCTACATCCCAAAAACATGCAACATTAATTGGACAAGGGGTCACCAACGCGGTGCCCGCGGGCGAATGGTAGCCTAAGAGGACCATATAATGCACCCGCGAGGTGTATTCTAAAAATACCATAGGCCACAAATTGTCACTATTATTTGTGCTTTAAATTCTGAATCTGACTTGCTTACGTGAATTAAAATTTTAAAATACCTGTAATGTCATTTACTACAATACATTAAAACAAAAGTATTTTATGTACGTGTAATGAACTGAGTCTGAAATTTGCCGCAAACAGGTCACGTAGCCTTTCATATGATTGGTCCTCACGAAGTAGCTCTCAGCCTCAAAAATGTTGCTTAGCCCTGAATTGGACACTCTAAATTGGTTTCTAGGTGTGCTTGTGAGTGCAACTGTTTGTCTCAATGTGCTCTGAAATTGGCTGGCAACCAGTTCAGGGTGTACCCCGCCTCCTGCCCGTTGACAGTTGGGTTTGGCCCCGGCACTCCCCGCGACCCTTGTGAGGATAAGCGGCAAAGAATATGGATGGATGGATGGTTGTCGTTTTGTACAAAGAAAGTGTGAGGTTTCTCACAGGTGTATTCAAACTGAATTTCTTCTGGTCAATCTTTACTCTACTTTTATTGTGTAAAATATTGAATATTTCCCTCTGGAGGTGATTGGAAAAGGAACAAAATAGAGCTTAATGTAGAGTGAACTTTTGATTTGTGTCTATATCCGATGGCCAGAAACATTACTTCAGCTGAATGCTAATGTTACTCTGTGGATGCGTTAAAATGAATAAAAGCTCATATTATGTCAAAGTTAACAGCTTGTCGTGCAGCTTGGAGAAAATCAACCATTGCAAATTGAAAACTCACTTACCATCCAGGCTTTTTCAACAGTCCAGGGAGTGAAAAACAAAAGAAATGATTTGACAAATGACATACGACAGTTCAGAAAGTTGCCTCTGCATTTCCAACAAAAATGGTGCCCAATATTTAACAATGTACAGTAACTGAGGCTTTCCGGCTTTAGTCACACATCCTTTTCACAGAGTAGTAAAATGTGGCAGCCAACAGAGAAGCCATCTTGTGACAGATACCATTCATTCACAGGACAATTCCCTTTTCAAAGATCTTTTTGAAAATGCAGCCTGTGACATGAGAAAAAGAAACTATGGTCGTAATATAGTCTTTGATAAGCAACCCAAGACATGTAGGAAGCAATTCTCTTTAAACACACTTGTTTATACTCTTTATTTAGATTGGCAATTATAATACTACAGTATTTTGATTCAAATAGCTATATAACAATCACCAAGCGGATGGCAGACAGAGAAATGAAATGAAAAAATCTAAAGTCAAAAATTATGGGACAGCAGTTTTTCTGAAACAAACACTTCATCGTCTTCACCCCACCCCCCAACCTTCTGTCCCCTCCTCTACTCACCCCCGCCCCCATCCTCCAATGATTCTGTTCACCAAGCAACTCTCTCTCATTGCTCTGAAAATATCCCCCATCTCTGAGCTGAGTGAAGATTCCATACTTTAAAGGGTGAAACTAGAGTACAATGGCGTTAATTATGTTGTTTTCTGCTAAGTTTTCTTCTTCTTCTTTTCTTCTCCTCCTGTGACATTACAGCGTCCTCAGAGATGTTGGCAGGTGCATTAATTCTGGGCACAGTCCTTGCTACTTTACCAGGTAGGTTAAAAGAACCGTAGTAATAAAAATACAAATAATAATAACAATTTTTAATGATGTCAGAATTTATTTCATGTTGGGTGATCTGAGCTCTATTTTGATTGACAAGTATTTTATTCTATACTGTACTTCTGATTTTTAAATAATGTCATATAGCATTTGGCCACGTCCTTGTAGAGTAATTGAGCACAGTTAATCAGAAATAAAATAATAATTTAAGTCTGATGTACAGGTTGAATAAGGTCCTGCAGCCAGGTGCCCTTGGCTCAGGTTATTTATAAATATTGATTTTCTTTTTGTGCAAGCTAGTCAACCCTGCAGGCTACGAGCAGGACTGAATGTCACCATGAATCTCACCCCTTCTGTTTGATTTGATGCTGTTTGACACTTTATTCTCCAAGGAAACATAATTTCGCTTGTGTGTTTTGGAGCGGAGTACTCTATTTGGTCTTGAAGTATGTATTCCAAACCAAAAACCTCCCAAAGCCCATTTTTCATGAGAAGGAAAAAAATGTGTCCACCGTTATACAGTCATCCTTGAAGAAGACAAGAATAGGCAACGACAACAGTGGCCTGTATAAAAATCTTGAACCCTTTCCTTGGTGTGTGTCATCTGGAACGATGCTTGTAAAAAGGCCTTTCCTGAATGATTTCTGTTCTTGTTAAGCCTGTTAATAAACGTGAATTTTCCATCCAGTTTCTAATGTGCCAGACCTCCTTCGGGTCATGAGACCTGTAGCCGATCCCAGCTGGTTGCTAGTTGTTCCTTTAATGTAATTTTGATTAATGGGTCACTATCGAGTGGTGGTGCATGGGCCAAGAATCAAAACCCCTGTCTACTTTTTGGTAAGGATGTGCTTCAAAGTTGTTTGATCCATGCTCACCTTTTGCGTCACAATGGCTCCAACACAAGCCTCCACCCACCAGAATCACAATGTGTCATCATCTGCTCTTCATGCACATTTTACCAGAAAGTACCAAGCTAATGAGCAAATGACGCATTACTCCAAAATTGCCACCAATTTGACTAACGAGCAATGTAATGCGTTACTTGACCCAGGAAAGTTATTAGAGTACAGTTACCTCATCTGACCAATAATAGTTACTTATGAGACAGTGTGTCTTATCCATCCATCCATTATCTACCACTTTTCCGGGTCGGGTCGCGGGGAAAGTAGCTTCAGCAGGGATACCCAGACTTCCCTTTCCCCAGCCACTTCCTCCAGCTGTTCCCGAGGCGTTCCCAAGCTAGCCAAGAGACATAGTCTCTACAGCGTGTCCTAGGTCGACCTCGGGGTCTCTTTCCGGTATGACATGCCTGGAACACCTCACCAGGGAGATGTCCAGGAGGCATCCAAATCAGATGCCAGAAACAGTGTGTCTTAACAAATATTAATTTGTTGCTGTTGACTTGATGAATAGCAGCCCATCTGTCCAGAAGCTTTTTTCGCAACTACATAGAGCACTTATTTTCTAATGTACTTGGCAAAAGACTGGGACGTTGTTTATCATACAAACAACAGTGAAGGTGCAGAAAATATTAAAAAACTGCAAAGAAATGTACAATTTCACTGTCGCTGCACTATTTTTTTTATTTTAAGTTCCAATGCCTACGATTGGCTGACTTCCAGTTCAGCGTGTACCACACTGCTTGCCCGGAGGTTGCCAGGATGTGCTCCGGCACGCCCCCGACCTTAGTGAGGAGAAGCGATACAGAAAATGGATGAATACAATTACACATACACACACACACACGCGCGCACGCATGCACACACAAACACAAACAGCGTGGGACCCCTGCACAATAGGAAGCCACAGAACTCAAACATTATGCAGGGTTGCCAAAGTCTGTCTGTTTAAGTATTTATCTATCAGTTCAAGACTTTCGAGAAGTGTACTTGAGAATTGTGAGCTTCTTTACATTGTTAGGTATGTACAGTACTATATTTGCCATGCACCATGTAGCTCATTTGAAGTTGCTTCAACTAAGATAAAGCTTCAATTCTTGGTTCACTCGCATTAATGACATAATGTCATTGTGCAACCTGTTTGGCATATATCACCAAGTAATGGGTATAAATAAGCTAATGCTATTTTTGTACTGTGGATAAGTGACAGTCCTCCCACTTGGCAGCTCCCGAAAGTACCGCAAACTGAAAAAGATACCTGTAATCTAACTGAGTAACTTTTAAAATCAAGTAAATCATAAAGTAGCTAAGTTGAAGCTTCCTGATCAATAAAGTTACTTTTTGACAATAACTGCGGCAACATTGCTCAATCACCCGTCACCCCCAAGACGAAAGTGGTATCGACAACGGATGGAAGGATGTACATACGTGTTTACGTATACGTATTCGTAAAGCAACTCCAATCTATCGGAGGCCTTGTGCATAGTATTGTCAATTCTTATCATTGATGAAAATGACGCTGACAAACTCTATTATTGTGGTGCAGGAGCCCAAAGCAGATGGAGTGTGTTCTTTTCTCGCAAAGAGATCTGCGTGTGGGCTGGAACGACTGTCACCTTGCCTTGTCGCTATGACTATCCATCAGGTAGCTCAGCAATCGTTTATATATTTATATATATATACTCAGGATGGATAAAATAAGCGCTGCACATGGAACCCTCGCGATAGCACAAATCGGCATTTGCAACGGGATAGCAACCAGACACAACATTATGGAAACATTGACAATCTAACAATCTCCAGCACAAGTGCTGGATGAAATATTTTTCCACTCATTACCAAGATAATAATGATCCATTTTGACTCACATTGGCAGCAAGATATTAATCTAAAAATATGTTATTTAGTGTGGTTATAGTTTGCAGTGTTGAACATGACTGCATTCATCGGATAGCTGACTCTCATCTAATTAAAGTAGTAACAAAGCAATAAATATATTTGACAGGGCTTGCAGTGCTATGTATTATGTTGTAACAGTGGTAATAATGTTTTGGCAAGTTAGTCGATCTTAAGGTTTGCTTGTATCTATGTTTTAATTTTATGCCACTTTTCCTGAAGTACGACAGTATTTTACACTTTATTAATTTTGTTGTTTTCATCCGCATAGGTCACACAGTGAAGCAGGTCATGTGGTTTCGTGTATCAGCAGATGGTCAAAGGGAGTTCACTCATCACACGGACACAAACGAAATCAGTCTTTCTTATCGTGGACGCACACGGTAAGGGTATTTCACAGGTGTTTACTAATGAATCAACTAAGGATTGACTCATCACAGTTTTTCACAAATTTTAATTCTTACAACATACTAAGACATTTTAAAGTCGAGGCTTTATTTTGTGATGCATCTCAGCTATTGGGTGGCTATCCGAAATATGGTGAAGGTTGCTAGTAGGTCTGCTATCATGTCAATGAAAACTCCAATGGAAAAATTAGTGAGGAGACTTCGACTGTTGTGCTCAGTTGCAAATTTTGCTTCAAACGTTACCCTGATGAGAATCAGAATCAGTTTTAAAGGACGAGTATGTGACAACACACAAGGAATTTGTCTATGGCAGTCGGTGCCACCCTAGTATGACATTCATGTTGAGTAGAGACGAGAAGAACAAACAAACTAACAAGAACATAGAATAATAGACTTTCAGTTATTGGGAAAATATTTCTTATAAGAATCACCGTTGTGCAAAGATCCAGTGTTCTAGCATTTGAAGCAGTTAGAGTGTGTCAACCCTCACACAAGATAAATAGATAAGCTTATATAGTATGCTCTTACCTATTCGCAGTTCACCGTTATACTGTAGTTTAAAGTGACGAATCGTGAGATAGTCTACAGCAGGGGTGCCCAGACTTTTTAACACCAAGATCTACTTCTCAAGCATCCAGCCTCTCCCAATCGACGCAGGTTTTTAGAATGACCAATGATGAAATAGAATGAAAGATCTACCCACTACAAAAGTACAAAACATATTTATTTTAAAGTATATTGAGTATTCTTTATGTGTAAATGTATGTTAGTGTGCCTTGCAAAACCACCTCAGCCAATATTACACAACATAATTAACTTTAAACATTTTTTTGTAACTATCTGAGTTCCCATTGATGATCACTGAACACCATATGCATGAAAATGCACACCTGGGCTGTGTCACTCATGTCTGGATTCGTCCAACTGCATTGAGAAATACTCACAATCTTCAACGCAACAGCCATGGCTACACAGCACCTATACAGCTGCAGAGTTTTTATTGAAGATAATATTTCCGCCTTATTTTTAAAAGATCGTCTTGGAAGGACTTCTAGTTATTGACAATGATGTGACGAACCCTGAAACGATGCTTCGGTGGCGACTTTCGCTGTTGAGCTATATTGTATGAAAAGTGACTGCTGTGTGGCCATTTGGGCAACCGCACGTTTTTATCTTCTTTACTGCAACTCATGTTTGTTAAGATTTCTTAAGCGAGAGCTTAAAATAGGAGGGAATTCACTAACAGCGCGTTTTCCTGTGCTGTTGTTGTTTGCATATCCGTGGTAAGGTAAAGTTAAAAAAAAATACGGCTGATGTCTTTTTTTTCGACCGAAACTGCATTGAGCCCTCCTGGTCTACAGTATATATTACTAATACTAAGATTGTGTCCCCAACAATGGCCGCAAGACAGAGAAGCAGAGGGGAGAGGACACAACCTTGGGGTGCCCCGGTGCTGATAATGAGTGTGGATGAGGTGGTGTCCCCAGCCTCACCTGCCATGTCCTGCCCGTCAGGAAGTTGTAGATCCACTGACGGGTAGCAGGCAGGATTAAAAAAGAAGAAGAAAACAACCATGGTCATTTGTATCATTTCATCCAAGCACAGCAAGTTTAAAATACCATCTCAGAGCAAATATTGGTTCTATTTGGTGCCTGTCATTAATCATGATTAATCTAAATGTTATAATTAATTTAGTGACAGTCCTATTTGCACCCCTTAAAATTATTGAATAAGTAGAGACAAATTGCCATTCTCCACTTTTGAAGATGCTTCACCCCCCCAAAGAAGAAAACAGAAAAAGAGAGAGGGCATGGGGGAAAAATCTGCAAATAGGTGTCAATTGCAAGTATCCAGGATGCACCCCCCCAACACACACACGCACACACACACACACAAACCAGCAAGCAGAGGAGAATATGTGAACTCCACACAGGATTTTCTTCCATTATCACTTTCTGTGGGTTGAGCGAACAGTCTATATTGTGTATAGTTTTGAGAAAAACTCCTAATCTCGTCCAAAAATGTCTTCCACATTCCCTCTGGATTGCAGCTACATTGGTGGGAGCTACTCCAGCTGTTCGGTCCAAATTCGAGCTGTCAAGCTGAGTGATGCAGGCCAGTACCACTTCAGGTTCGAAACAGACCAGCCACTGGGAAGATGGACCTCTCCAGACACCATCACTCTCCATGTAACAGGTTGTTTTTCTGCCAACTCAAACTGCTGAATCAGCTGCGACAGATACTACTGATGAAATTCAAGAAGTCTGTCCAAGCAATGCTTTTCTCGCCAGGCGTTCACATAAGACTTAACTTTGGTTTTGTGTGAATATTTGCATGTGTCAGACCTCCAGGTCCAGCTGCATCCAACCAGGCCAGCCAACATGTTTGGCTTTGCGGAGACTGTGTTTGTAGGCTGCCAGGCCACAGGATGTGCTGCCCCAGGAAGGAGCCTCGCATTGTACAGGTGAGTGTCCAACACACTCATTAAATGTTTTTATTTCGCAAAAACAAAAACAAAAAAAGAACAATAATACCAAAGATCTCACAAGATGCCTTGATCGTAGAAATGGTCTAAACATGGGTTCCTATGACAAATGGATGATTATCAAACGCTTCGACCGAGCGCATACTGGAGTGTATATCTGTCGACCAATCCCACCACAGAATGTGCAGTCACCGGCCCTGTCGCTGGCTCTCGGCCGTAAGTAATTCCAAACAGAAAAATAAATGTGGCATGTAATTAAGTGCATGGATGATTTTTTTAACAAAACTAAAAAAAAAAAGAATAAATTATACAATGATTAGTTGCATGAGTCATAAAATTACTGGTGGTTTATGTCACGGACGAGACTCGGGGGTGGACCCAAATGCACGACTCAGGTGAGAGGTAAGCAGTGCGGAATAAGCCTTTATTCGTTCCAATGTTGGTTACCAGGGAGTCAGTCCAAACAAGCAGCAAGATCAGTAACGGCAGGCTTACGGGGTAGGTCGGGAGACAGGCGTTGGTCGGTACACGGGAGGTAGACGTCAGGAGTACGGTAGTGCGGGAACGAGGCATGAGAGGCAACGATCTAGCAGAGTAATAGTCGTCCCCCGGGTCCTATATGTACTGGGTCTTAATCAAAGGTCATGAGACGCAGGTGTGCACCTTCAGATTAGCTGGCCACGCCCAGCCCTGGCTGGAATCCAGGAGCATGACAGTTTAATCCTGATTGTCTGTTGCATGTTTGCATGATTCAACACAGACACATACAAATAGAAAAATGTCTACGTGTATGTGTGTGTGTGTGTCTGTGCGTGAGTAAGTTCAGAGTTGTTAGCACAGTCATCCATCCATCCATCCATCCATCCATCCATCATCCATCCATCCATCCATCCATCCATCAATTCATCCATGTTCTGAACCACTTATCCTCACAAGGGTCATAGCAGTGCTGGAGTTTATGCCACCTATCATTGGGCAGGAGCCAGGTTACGCTTTGAACACATCACAATCACACCTAGGGACAATTTAGAGTGTCCAATTTATAATGCATGAAAACCCACGCAGGCACGGGGAGAACGAGCAAACTCCACACAAGCGGGTCCAGGATTGAACCTGGGACCTCAGAACTGTGAGGCCAATGCTGTATAGCTGAGCCACTGTCCCACCCTTAACACAGTCATTAATTTTTAAATGCACTTGATTCAGGGGTCGTATCTCATATGGGCGATATGGGCAGCCACCCAGGGGCGGGACTCCACCCACAGACATTATATAAAAAAATCCATGGATGGATCACTGGATGGATGAATGGATGGAAAGTTAAATGTGATGTGATTCGTGAACTAATAGCCTTCTTTGTTCCTTTCTATCAGATGCTCCTCGTTTTACTTCCATCCGAGTTTCTCCTTTAGGGGAGCTGTCCGAAGGTGGCTTAGCATCTCTGTTGTGCTCTAGTGAAGCATCTCCACCGGTAGAGAGCTATGCCTGGTTCAAAGGTATTGCATGATCTAATGAGACCAAACTGTACAACTGCTATACATCATAGTCACAGCTCTTTCCATAATTTTTCTTCCCCCATCGTGTATCGTCACAACATATTAAAAACGACATTTACTTCTATTGTCTACTTCACTGCAACAAGTATCTCTTTTTGAGGGTGTCATTGCAAACTTCCAAAAGTGCATTTTGGATACAGCAAGAAATATATGAAGTGCATAACATGGCTCTATCCTCCACAGATAGGGAGACTGCCAGCATCCCAAACAGTTTTGGGCCTCAACTCCACCTTTCTCACCTCAAAGACACAGATAGAGGAGAATACTTCTGTGTGGCGCGGAACTCCCTCGGGACTGAACGCTCCAAACCACTTCTGCTCAATGTGACATGTACTTGCACTCTACTTATTAGTTCTACTTAGGAGCAAAACAGTCTTTATAAATGATTTGTTATTTTATATAGAATATATATAATAGAATCATTATTTTTAAATTAATTGTATAAATTTTGAAAAAACGCAGATAAATGGGAAGGATGGATTTATACTGTAGTGTGAAAAAATAATCTAACCAGATTAATCCATGTTTTCAGGATATTTTTTATTGCTACATATCAAACAAGTTATTAGTAGTTGCAGTAGATTCTCAGAAAACTAACAAGATGCCACATTCATAATATACGTACACACTCTTAAGGCTGTGGAATTGGGCAATTTGCTAAAAGGGGTGTGTTGAAAAAAACAGCAATGTGGCATTCAATCAGTGAGGTCATCAATTTTGTGAAAAACAGGTGTGAATTAGGTGACCCCTATTTAACATTGAAGCCAGCACCTGTTGAACCTGATTTCTCATTGAAAGTCTGAGGAAAATGGATTGTCCAACAGATTGTTCAGAAGAACAGCATACCTTCATTAAAAGTTTGATTGGAGAGGGCAAACCTTATAAAAAGGTGCAAAAAAATGATGGGCTGTTCCACTAAAATTATCTCTAATCCAAACCAGAGACACGTGGCAGAAAACGAAAGATAACCATTGAAATGGATCGCAGAATAATCAGAATGGCAAAGGGTGAGCCAGTGATCAGTTCCAAGATGATCAAATACAGTCTGAAGTTACCTGTAAGTACTGTGACAGTGAGAAGACGTCTGTGTGAAGCTAATCTATTTACAAGAGTCCCCCGCAAAGTCCTTCTGTTAAAAAAAAATAATAAGAAGAAAAAATTAAAAAGGCATGTGCAGGATAGGCGACAATGTGCCAAAAAACACATCCACTGGCCTAAAGAGAAATTGATGAACATTTTATGAAGTGATGAGAGTAAAATTTTTCTTTTTGGATCCAGGGGCTGCAGACAGTTTGTGAGACAACACCTAAAATTGAAGCCACAGTACACAGTGAAGACAGTGAAGGATGGTGGTATCAGTATCATGATACGGGCATGTTTCTCCCATATGCTCTTGGTCTCATTTATCACATACCAGTTCATGCATCGGTTTGCACATTTCAAAATACTTGAAATGGGTGTTTCAACAAAACAATGACCCCAAATACACAAGTAAAAATGCAAAATCCTGGTCCCAAACCAACAAAGTTAATGTCATGGAGTGGCCAGCTCAATCCCAGACCTGAATCCAACCGAGAATTTGAGGGGTGACATAAAAAATGCTGCTTCTGAAGCAGCTATCCATCCATTTTTTTCACTTCTTATCCTCGTGAGGGTCGCGCGGGTACTGGAGCCTATCCCAGCTGTCGTCAGGCAGGAGGCAGCGTACACCCTGAAGTGGTTGCCAGCCATTCGCAGGGCACGTCAAGACAAACAACCAGTTGTACTCACAATCCCACCTCAGGGCAATTTAGAGTCTCCAATTAATCCATGTTTTTGGGACGTGGGAGGAAACCAGAGTCCCCAGAGAAAACCCACGCAGGCACGGGGAGAACATGTAAACTCCACACAGGCAGGTCCAGGATCGAACCCGGGTCCTTAGAACTCTGAAGTTCTATACCTGCAGCACTGTGCCGCCAAGTTTCATATCCTCAAACCCAAACCAAAACCAAAAAGAGCCCAAGGAAATTCAAATGCAGTTTTCCAATGACAATTCAATTTATTATGGCACAAAAAAAATCTAAACCTTTCTGACCCTCTGTGAAAATGCAATTGCCCCCATGAACCTAGTAGGGGGTTATGCCACCTTTGGCACCAATAACTGATATCAAGGATTTGCGATCATTAGTGATGAGTCTTTCAGATCGCTGTGGAGGAATTTTGTCCCACTCTTCTTTGCAGAATTGTTTCAACTCTGCCATTTTCTAGCCTGAACTGCCCGTTTGATGTCACACCACAGCATATCAATCAGATTTAAATCCGGACTTTGACTTGGCCACACCAAAACCTTAATTTCTTTGGTTTGTTTATTTTTTTTTTTCGGCAGAGAGGGAGTTGTTTGTGTTTCGGATCTTTGTTCTGCTGCATGATCCAGGAATGCTTGTGTTTGAGGGGACAAACTGATGGACAGAGGCTCTCCTTCAGTATTTTCCGGTACACATCAGAATTCCTTGTCCCATCAATCACAGCAAATAGTCCTGGTCCTGAGGCAGCAAAGCAGCCAAAGACCATCACACTTCCCCCACCATGCTTCACTGTTGGCATAATGTTCTTTTTATCAAATGCTGTGCCAGCTTTTACACCAGATGTAACAGGCCGCACACCTTCCAAAAAGTTCCATTTTAAAGTACATCCCTTTGAAATATTTCATGAAATGTTCAAATGCAAAACATGGAAATGGGGAGGGATGGTAAAACTGCAGCCCTCTGAAAAAGTGGAGGCTGTATGTCCCCCCCATATCTGGACAACCCTCTTTGCAGCAATCCATCAATCAGACCTGTATGGTAGAGTTGCCCGATGGAAGCCACTCCTCAAGGGAGTTTGCCCAAAGACACCTGAAAAAAGACCATGACGGACAAAGTTTGGTGGTCTTCAATAATGCATATTTTGGTCTCAACTCAATGCTCAGTAAATTCACGGCCAGTATCACCGATTCTGATACTTTTCATACCTACATACATTACTGAATAACTAAATCTCAATTTTCACGATCTTTAAGTATTTTTGTGAGTTATTTATTTAAGGAATTGAACTGTTGAAACTCAGGGCTGAATTAGTTTACTGAATTTGGTTACAGTCTCTTACTTAAGATACAACACTTTTTTTTCATTAATAATAGATGAGTAACAAAAAACATTTCCCCGTTTATTCGCATGTCTGGATTATTTTCTTGAATGCGCAATCCCACTTAATATATGAATGTACAATTTCTATGGGGTTAATGTGTTACATTGTCGTAACATAAATTGGCTAAGATAACAAATTAACAATTTCAGTTGAAAGATTATTTGCTGGTGTACTGGCAGACCTGAACGAGCAGTTTTCCTGCTCCTTTATTTTGGGCTGCTCAGTCATGTGACGGCACAACAGCGAAACAAAAGAAGGGGAAGGATGAGCAAAGTGTGTCCTCTACGCGCTCAGCCAGAAACCGCAAGTCTGGCGTTGCCTGTTTGAAAGAATGAAGCTCTAATAGAATAGAAACCCAGTTAGGCTCTGAGATCGACAGACTCGGGTCAAATAGTGGAGGACAAAGTCCAAAGCAAACATGGTGACGCCGCATTTATAGCTGTCTATCTGTACACAAATGGAAGTGCAAACAGAAGTGAAGTCAGCCCCGTGTGTGAATATTTTGAAGACAAAAAAAAATGGCTTACTTTTTAGAGCATGTCCACTTTGAAAATATTTCTTGCACTGCACGCTGTTTCGGCTCTACATTTGTTTTCTTAAATTTGCTTTGCTCTGTTGAAACTGAAGCAGTGCAGATGAGAGTGAAACTGGAACAACTTTACCAATATTTCCATGCTAATATAATCTGTTAGTGATACTGTCTTAATATCAATATTTTTGACATTTGGATCGATGTTCAGACCACTGCTGATTAAACCACATTTGAAATCTTTGACGGTCCAGTAAAGCTTGATGATGGTAGCATCATGCTGTGCCGATCTTTTGCAACAGCAAAACTGTGAGAGTGAACAGGATTGAGAGAAATATAAACGCAAGAATGTACAGCGACATCCTGGTTGAAAACCTGCTCCAGAGTGCTCTTGACCTCAGACTGGGGTAACAGTTCATCTTACAGCAGCACAACGGGGCAAAGTACATAAACTATCAAAGGAGTCAATTCAGGACAACTCTGTGAATGTCTTTAAGTGTTCCAGTCAGAATTCAGACTTAAAACCGATTGAACATGTCTGTCTCTCTAAGAAACATTACCTATGGACAGTATTATAGGCTGCTTGGGTTATATTGTTCTTTGTCCCTGTTTAGTCTCCCCAAAAGACACCCGCGTGCTGTTAACACCATCTGGTGATATTCGGGAAGGCTCCTTTGTCAACCTCAGCTGTGTCAGCCGTGCCCACCCTCCTACCAGCAGGTGCTATTTCATCATCAATATATTATCAATCCATCATCACCATTATATGCTCTGTCTTGTATTGTGCCACGTTCATGTTAATGTTGTAGGCCTCTTCTTTGTTGTTGTTGTTGTTTTCTTTATTTGGAGTCACCGCTATCCTCCTTTAGGCACGCTTGGTATCGCATCCTAGGAGACCACGTGTTGGTTAAAGAAAGCGTCCAGAACTTGACGTTCCCCTCTGTGCGTGCTCACCAAGCCGGTCAGTACTACTGCACGGCATGGAACCGATTAGGACACCAAACCTCTCGTAGCACCACCCTCACTGTGCTGTGTAAGTCATGTTTGTGTGTTTGATTGAAACCATGCTTGTTAACTGAGCAAAGATGAATCAGAGACAGAGTCTGGGAATGATGTCTCACTTGTCAGGTTGTGTATTTGCCTCACTTTCTCGTCAAGTTTTCTGTCTCGCACTCCCTATTATTCTGTCCAACAGGCTCTTCTCACTGACGGCTGGCATTGTTCAGTCCTCTTCCTGACCATCAAAACATTGTTTGTCTTTTCTTTTACAATCTAGTGGATTTATTTGTGAACTGTTAACATAATATCTGGTGTACAAGAAATGTAATCGGAACAAAATATAGTTAACTTTCCTTCCTTGGGAAATGCAGATGTTTTGTGAGGTTTCATCATTTTAATGGTGGAAGCTCAACATTTTCAAAATGTCTCGGCCATGTGTCGGACCAAGAAGGAGCCTCCAACCTCAAATGATGAGAGTCGTCTCAGTATCTTTTTCCACATATTGTCATGTGATCGCATTAGAAATATTGATCAGGACACAAGTATAAACTTGGGATTTTTTTTTTGTCTCCTGAAAACGCAAAATCTCTCAATGTTACAAGGCGAAGCAACAATGATAAAAGACATGGTTTGTCAGTTTAAGCTCACATGAGTGACAAATGGCTTTATGATGTTGTTATTATATCTTTTTTTTGAAGACCCTCCAAAGAATACTTCAGTGCAGGCTCGTCCTTCCAGTGTGGTGGACGCCGGGCGACCTTTGACCCTGACCTGCAGCAGTCATGCCAACCCCGCCGTGGACAACTTCACTTGGCATCGTTTATCACACAACGGTGCTTCAATGCAATGTTAGCAGCGTTAAGCAAGCTAAAGTCAACTACAAGCCCGGCGAACATGTGAAAGTGCTGTCCATTTGTTGACGTCCCACGCTGTCTCCTTCTCTGCTCTTCCTGATGCAGCGTGGGGCAGTCGCAACAGTCCTGTGTTTACATTCTCCGAGGTCGGGCCTGGAGAAAGCGGTCAGTACTACTGTGAGGCTCGAAACCGCATCGGAGTCCACAGCTCTCCTGTCCTCACGGTGCGAGTCAGAGGTACACGAGCAGTAACTGGATTGGACAGATGGGACTACTGCATTAGGGGTCCTGCCAGATGGGTTTTAACCTTGAGATGTGCATTTTAGAGTATATACAGTAGCGCACAGAATAGAATGAACCTTTACTGGACCGGGAGTGGTGAAAGTAACTCATGGATGGTTATCGCTATACATGCGGGATGTGAATGTCAAACTGTACATGATATGAAATAGCTACAATATAAACGGGCATACGTGTGAATGAATAGCATCAAAAAATAGCTTTTTTGTTTTTTATCCTACATTAGTCAGATTCATGATGGAGAAACACATTACATTATAAAGAGGTAATAGCAGGTATAAAGACTTTTGGGGGGGGGGGGGGGCAGCGTCGTGAAAAGTAAAGAGGCTCCAAGCTATTAACTTTAGCAAACTGTAAGGCCCAAATTGTTGCAGATGAATTTCATGAAGGTGTGAGTCACATTCTCTTTCAGTCTGGAAGCCACTTCATTTCTGCCCTGTGCCACATTCCGCTGATGCTTTTTGACAGAAAACAAAGTGACACAGAAACAGTGAACAGAAATTAACATACATAATGATTAATTTGATTGCGTTTGAGAGGTCGAGTGCAAGGAAACTTTCCAAGTCCTCTGTGCACACTGTTGCATCTGTTTCTGTGAGTCATGGTGAGTCGTGTAAAGAAGTCATACTTGTGAGGGAGGAGGAAGAGGAGATGAGGTGTTGTGGAAAATGACTATTTGAGGCTAGACAGCTGAAGAAGGGGAGCCGGCTTTGGAAATCACAACTGGAAACAGGAGACACGAGTCTAGACGCTGGCAAAATGAGGCACAGCTTTTTTTCCATATCTCTTAACTCTTGCTTTCTATTTTTATGTCTGCTGAACTATTTGTGTTGCAATTATTTTGTATCTCTTCTCTCCATCTTCATCAACAGGACGACTCAAGGTTATTGCTTTGGCATCAGCGGTGGGCGTGTCTGCCGGGCTCATCATGCTGACTGTGGCCATTATGATTAGGTGACAGCTACTTTTATTTGAACGGGTCATTCGTATTCAAAGTCAGTCCACTTGAATGTGACAATTGTACCATTTTGACCTCAACATAGGAATCTAAATTAAGATGTAATGTAGGTTCCATTATATGCTGTAAGTTGCAATTGAAAACAGTGGTGGTGAAGTATTCTAAATTTGTTTCCATACTTAAGTACTTTTCTTTTTAGCTCTGTACTTTAAATTGATTTATTTTTCTGCTGTCTTTTTTGTACATTTGAATACCCATATCTTGCCATCTACTTCTTATTTTGTCAAAATAGCCCTCTTACTTTTTCCTACATCCGTGGATGACAACAAAATGTAAGACACGAGAGAGACCTCAAGTCAACCGCTGGTGAAATCCGGATTTCTTGGCATCTTGGGGGCAGAAAAGGCAACAATTAGCACACTGCTCGTACTTTTTTACTTACATTTTTGTGCTTATGTTCAGCGCAAGTATGGAATATGAGTACTTTTGGCACCTCTGTTATCAGACAACAATGATTTGACACAAAGGTGTACTGGACTGGAGTGCTGTTGGGCAAACTATAACAAGAATGTTCAAGACTCTTTGTTTGCAAAAAAAAAAAAAAAAACACCTGAGTTTGTAATGATACAGTGCATCCATTTTTATATTATTATTTTATATATTATATTATCTCCTCAAATGGAATTATGTTATCATGTTGGGAGATGTGATTTGAGCAATCTTTTGTTCCTTGTCCACAGTAAGAACATGCACACACTTGACATGGAATCGGTCCAAGTACCAACTAAGGTATGATTTTTTCGTCTGCAATTTATGGTTAATTGTGCTTTCAAAACACTTTTTGACAACTGACAACTGTCACTTCACTTGGTAATCGTGTACAACATCATTCCAGATCATTATGATTCTATTTGTTGAGTGTGTTTCAGCGACCCTCAGTGACGCCTGACACCATGTTCGACGAGACGACCCAACCAGTGGTGCCAATGAGAGAGACCACAATGTCGTCAATACCAGTAGGCAGAAGTAAATGTACTGCTGTCCTGCATTATAAAAATGACATGAAGACACGCACGCTGCCTCGTGTGCAGGAGGAGCCCGAAGACTTGAGTGACAGCCCCCATCCTGCCATTGTTCCCCTTGCCGATGCTCCTCCAATCACAGGAGCTGAAATACACAGCCCCCCATCCAAATACATCACACTCCATTACTCCAGACTGTCAAGGTAATAGATCTACTGGCTTTATTTGATCTACTCCTTGCATCTTTTCTATTTTTCCTCCCTTTCTTAATCACTCATTTGTCATATGACTCCCACCCAAAGCGTTGACAGTAGAACTGTAGACACATTTATATTACAGCGACATCATTTCATTGTCCTCATCTTTCTTTACTCTGCTGTTGTTGAAAGGCAAACATGCAGTATGCGGTAATGATGGTGATGATGATGATGCGAGTCAGATGTGCTCACCAGCTCATATGGTTGCCGTTTGTTACTGATTTTGATTCAGGGGGGAGCAGGTTCAAGTACAAAACCTGCCACTTGGGGGCGATAAGAAGCCAAAGGAGTGCACCAAAGTTGTTTACGGTCTTCTGCCCCACAATACTCACCACTGACCTGAAGCTCTGCTGGGACATACATTTTGGAGTCAAAGTAAGAGCAGAGATTTTAACTCACACATAGTTAAGTCACAACATCGGATAGCTTAATGATGAGCATCAAATATTGCCAAAGATACATGCAGTGTATGTCATTACCATTGTAAACTACACTCACGATAATATTGTTTTCTAGTATTAATATTTACTGTATTCCTAGTGAAAGGAAGGAGGGACGGTTCGAGTTTGGAAGCGCGGTGAAGGAGTGGTTAGCAGGTCTGCTTAAGAGTTTGAAGGCTTGGGTTTCGAACAGCAGCTGACGGCCTCCCGTGTAGTTTTAACATGTTCTTTTTTCCCCAAGTACTTGGGCTTCCTCATATGTTCCAAAAACTTGCATGTTTGGTACACAGGTCTGAAGCTCACGTCCTGGGATCAGATCTGGGCCAGCGCAACATTTCATGTGGCATTACTTCATGATCTTGTTTAAATTCATATTGCAATTTGTCTTTAAGTACATTTTGTGATGAAAACACTTTTTGAAGTAAAATTGATTTTTTTTTATTTAATAATAGTTGAACAAACAATTTTAATTAATTTCTGATTTTGGAAACTATCCAACTATTTTCTATACCGCTTATCCTCACTAGTGTCGCAAACACACTTATAACAGCTAACTCTGGGTGAGAGGTGGGGTACACCCTGAAGTGGTCGCTACCCAATCAGAGGGCACGTAAAAACAAGTGACCTTTCACACTCGCATTCATACCTATGGGAAATTTAGACTCACCAATTAATGCATGTTTTTGGTAAGTGGGCGGAAGCGGGTCCTCAGAACTGTGTGGCGGATGTGCTAACCACCATTCCACCATTCATACTTAACAGTCATTTGTATATTTTTGATAAGTTAATTTATCTTCTTAACAATTACACTATAAAATGAGAGGAGATTATTTTCTTTGTAAAACAAAGCATTTTACATTTGTATTCATCTTTTTTCATTTATTAAAATTGGTTGATTAATTGATTTACTGTACAGTATTTTCAAACCCTCCATCCATTTTCTCAGCCGCTTATCCTCACAAAGGTCGTGGGAGTGCTGGAGCCAATCCCAGCTGTCATCAGGCAGAAGGCAGCATACACTCTGAACCGGTTGCCAGCCTGTCGCAGGGCACATAGAGACAAACAAGCATTTGCACTCGCAATCACACCTAGGGGCAATTTAGAGTGTCCAATTAATGTTGCATGTTTTTGGGATGTGGGAGGAAACCAGGGTCCCCAGAGAAAACCCACACAGGTGAAACCGGATATGAACCCAGGTTGTCAGAACTGTGAGGCAGATGTGCTAACCAATCGCCCACCACACTGCCAATTAATGTTATTGGTTAAAATCTGCTCATGTTTGTTCTGTGGAGTTTTTTTTTTGTTTGCTTGTTTTTATTGATCTATCTAATACATCATTAGTTAATTTATTTACTTTAAATATAACAAAAAATTGTAAAAGATATATACGACTTTGTTATTTGAGCAAATAATAAGAAGAATCATCGTATGTCAAAAACTCCCAAGGAATTTGCCTCTAGTAGTTGGAGACACTCTAGTATGACATACATGTACGACAACAGACAGTCAAGTGACAGAGAATATTTTTGAGACATTGCAATAACAGTAAAGGAGCAATAAATGTTACTAGTAATCTGGCAGCCTTTTTTTTCTTTTCTTTTACAATAGTGCAAAAGGATGCAGAGTCTGAGAGCAGTTTGAATGCCTAATAGAGCAATAGTCCAGTGCAATGATCGTTGTGCAAAGGGTGACCAGACTTCAAGGAACGGATGCAGTTTAAGGTCATGTGATAATCTGGGCCAATGTCGATCGTGCAAAGGTTGTAAAATCATTTTTAAGTGTATCTTTGGACCCATCGACAAATGATTTGACAAGTCAGAATTTAGGTTTAAATGAAGAGCCTTATAACCCTGCTTACTGAGTCTAGACTTCTGTACTTTTAAGCTGGTGCCCCCGTCACCCGATCCCTGAAAAGTGGAAGAAGTTGGATGGATGGTTACAGAAAATTAAGTTAAGTTAAGTTAATCATGCTATTTACCCCCCCCCCCTTTAAAAAAAATACCCATAACCTTTAACGGGTAGTCTATCAGCTGCAATTGGCTGACCACCTGTGCAGCCAAAAGTCAGCTGGGATACAGAAGGCCCCATCACACCTGCGACCCTTTTAAGGACACACACTATAGAAAATGGACGAATACTTCATATTAGGAGTTTGCTGCGATGCATGTTAAGGTGAATTATATATTTTTTGCATTGCATGTAAGAGATGCAAAACAATAAAACACAAAGCATAGGCCACCTGCATATCCTAGTAGATCTCCTAATTATCCTGTTTTGAGTTCACAAAACTGTGCAACGTCTATATACAGTTATCAAACCAAAAACAGCAGCAATGAATACTGATTGATTGTGGTTTTTATAGGGAAAAATACTTTATTCTGTTCTTCATCGAAACTGTGGGCTCTGATGTGGTTGTGGTCCACTGAGTTTTCCTGTGTGGCTCAACGTCTTGTCTTTGACACCAAGTGGGAGTTCTTAAGGCGATTGATCACACACGATGACTCGGCACTGTCATATTATCCAAACACCAACTTGAGGTTTTGCTCCTGCCAAAAGGAGTCCGTGTTCTTTTCAATGTTATCGTCAAACACAAGTCATCTGAAATGATCTACAGTCATAAAGCAACATCAAACATTTCCTTTGCACTATGCAAATTAAGACTAGTAAGTTTCTTTCGGCTTGTCCCTTTCGGGGTCGCCACAGCGTGTCATCTCAGATGAACGCACATATGTGTTTGACACAATTTTTACGCCAGATGCCCTTCCTGACGCAACCCTTCTCAGGGAGTGGAGGCCCCAGTGGGATATGAACCCACGACCCCTGGTGTACCAAACCAGTGCTCTAACCACTGAACTATGGAAATTAAGACGAGTGCTCCTTTTTAGACTGGAACTCTTCAATGAAATACAGTAAATATCCAGTAGATGGCGCATCACGACTGTCTGCTATATTCAACGTTGCTGATTTTGCTCCAGTAGCCATTAAACTTTATAGAGGCAATTCTTTGTCTTTTCTTTTACTACTGCTGTACAGGACCTACAAACAGTATTCATATACAAACTCAGACACAGCTATAGTTAATATGTGGATCACAAACTATATGAAATAGATGCATTTTTTTCTTTTGTACTTCAATAATCATAAGTGAACGAACCAAAGGTTTGAACTTATTGCCAAATGCCACACCCCAACTGACTTATCATCAAACGGACAAAAGGACAATGTACTCCACATTACCTTCCATACATAGGAATAGAGTAGTAAACATTTTTTCAGGAAAAATGTTTTTATTAATATGTTCTGCATGACCGCCACTGGCAGCATGCATCTTCATCACGTCCATCCAGGGCGGATATACGTCTTCCGGTATGCAGTGGTGTGCGAAGAGAGAGACGGTCTGATGGTCCAAGAAGTCTGTGGCCCCTGGACATCCAAGTCAGGGCTGGGGCCCGAACGTAAGGCACAAATTAAAACTCTCTGCGGCCCCCGTCCAGGGGAAAAGTTCATGTCAGTGAGCCCCAGATGGACGATTTCATTTCGGTCAGGAAAAATCTGCACACCCTCTCCGAGTTGACGCATGCATTACACCAGTCAGAGATCATTGGCAAATCCTTAAAACGGGGGGGGGGGGGGGGGGGGTGTTACACAAACAAGAAAAAACAACTACAGTATTATTTACAAAACCACAAAATTTGGATTTCAGTATGACCGGTTTATACTCAAATTACAGACATTTAATCAGAGCTAAGGAAGCATAAAGAAAAACATAATTGGTGTTGCACATGTAGTTAATCGTTACTAACTCCAAAATGAATAAGGCAAACAACACTCTAAAAAATAAAGGTTCTATACATTCTTGTTTCTGTACAGTACTATTGTACACCACTGGGATTCCTTAGGGCTTCTTTACCTTAGAAGGATGTCTATATTTAGGGTTGGCTATTGTTTTAATTTGGGCTGTTCACAAATTAGTCTTTACTTGAGTAGTTTTCATTCAGTACTTTCTTGCACTTACTCCTGTGAATATTCGAATGAGTACTTTTTACTCTTATTTGAGTCATATCAGTCGAAAGTAAGTTAGCTGCACTACCCACCTCGGTCTTAACAGCACCCACGATGTTGTATTGCACCATGGAGTACTTTGCAACAGTACCCCAAAGAACCATTTGAAGAGTTTGTTTGCAAAACGCGACATAGGCATTTTTTTCAGATTTACGAAACTTGCGCCAAAATTATCCAGCTCCGAAAGGTAGTTATCGGGATACTCTGATTTTTGTTAAAAGTGCGACATATCGTTCTATATCAGCCAAGGAAGATCGCGTTTTATTTCAAAATGCGACATATCGAGATCTTATTTAGAGAAAAATGCGACATAATTTCGTTCAATCAGCGTGCGCTGCTGAAGCAAGCAGCATCCAATCAGAATTCGTCTAGAGGGAAGTTCCGGTATCTTCCACATCATCATCCAAAATGGCTGCGCCCACGTTTGAGAGAGATGCTAATGCCGAGTTTGATTTTACAGCTATAAATAAAATCAAAAGAAAACAGACTCAATGAGTCAGATTTCAAACAGTGAATTTGTGAGTTTGAAACTGATTTCATTTTGGAGACGTGTGTATGAGATCGACTACCTATTTTTTTTTTCAGCTGGTATCCCTCACAACCCATATTAACCTTGGTAGACTGGTTTGAAGCAGTTTACTTTCTTAATGATCTCACATCAATTTATAAACAAAATTAATCAACTGAGTGACACAATGCCTGCAGATGTCGGATTGCAGAATAACATACAGCTACACAAAATTACAATGATGTAAACTCAGCCTTTCCAAGACCTCATACTGAACAAACAGTTTCTAAATAACTGAAAAACACCTTTTTAAAAAAAATTCCAATTTTTTCATCTACTTTTTCAACATCTGACATTAGTGAGCTAATTGTGAAAATTGTGACTGATGACTGACCCCTATTTCTGATACCTAACTCTCTAAATGTGGTGGTCATGGTCTTAAATATTATTTTAAAATGCTTGAAATGTTGAAAGGCAAATAGTTTTCATGATTGCCTATCAAAAGCAACTGATTTTTTAAAAAAAATACAGCTGCTCCTGAAGGTTTAAGTCGAAATTTGGATATGTCTCACTTTGCCAAGAATAGAATGTTTGGATATGTCTCATTTTGGAGAAAAAATGAAATTTGTCATCAAAAAAACTCGGTGAATATTAAAGCCAATATTTTTTTGAAGTATGGTGTTTAGTTACTTTTTAGCATCTCTTTCCATCCCCCAATAGTGAGAAACATAAATTGATTTTATTGTTTTCACTTCAATACCAAGCCCTTTTCTCAAAATGAAAAAAACGGATATGTCTCATTTTGAAAACAAACTCTTCATTTGAATGATTAAAGATGATTTGTTTGCTTTTTTTCTTACAGCTAGTGGCTTGTCCTTTATTGTTTTTTTTTTCTTTTATCTTTCTGTCACTCCTCTTTTAAACCTCTTTCATCTATCTGTACCGCCTATCCTCACAAGGGTTGCCAGTGTGCTGGAGTCTATCCCATCAATCTATGAGCAAGAGGCAGGCTACACAATGAACTGGTCACCAGCCAATCGCAGAACAACCTCTTTCTGTGCAACTGAAATTTTCAATGCATATCCATCACAATAGAATAGAAACTACAGTCGGAGTATAACAAAACTCCACCATTCCAAAAAAACCTTTTCCTGGCATAAAAGGGATGGGTATTCTCCATTCTGCTTCACTTAGCAGCCGAACACAACAGTTCAAAACAAACAAAAAAATATTTAGTTTTAATTTGGTGCCCTATAGAACCCCTACATTATTATTGGTTCTATCCACTGTTGGACCACTAAAAATTAGCCCAAAATCGTACCCAAAAGTGATTCCTCTATTTATACAAGCGCTTCTCTTCCCCCCCCCCCCCCACAAAAAAAAAATAAAACTTTGGCCAATATGTAGAACAAGTGTCAAACTGAAGGCTGGGGGTCCAGAACTGGCCCACCACATGGGTTTATGTGGCCCACAAAATAGAAAATCATTTATGTTAACTGCCAGAATTCTTGCTAAAATCTGTTGTATAATATTAAATTGTCATATGTAATAAATATTGCAGGTATTTTTTTGTTACCAAAACAGTTTTTACAGTTTCTGGTACTTCTCTAACTATTCTGCTTGATTTCAAAGGTAGTGATCCATCAATTTGTTTTGTCTACGTAATAATGTCCAACGTTGATTAATTGATTTACTGTACAGTATTTTCGATCCATCCATTTTCTTTGCCGCTTATCCTCACAAGGGTCGCGGGGGGTGCCGGAGCCTATACCAGTTGTCAAGGGGCAAGAGGCGGGGTACACCCTGAACTGGTTGCCTGCCAATCACAGGGCACATACAGACAAACAGCCACACTCACAATCCCACCTAGTGGCAATTTAGAGTCTGCAATTAATGTTGCATGTTTTTGGGGTGTGGGAGGAAACCGGAGTACCAGGAGAAAAGCCACACAGGCACGGAGAGGACATGCAAACTCCACACAGGCAGGTCTGGGATTGAACCCAGGTCCTCAGAACTGTGAGGCCAACGCTTTACCAGCTGATCCACCGTGCCGCCTACGTAATAATACCAGATGATAAAACATGTATATGGGTTCACAGTCAATGGCCCTGCGAGAGAAATCATAAGTACACTTTGGGCCGTGCCAAAATGTGAATTTGCCACACCGGAAGTAGAACCTTCATTTTTTAGAATGAATGTGAGCCCGAGGATGCCACAAAGGTTGAATTTTTCCTTGTTAATATATCAAGCTACAGCAATGACTTACAAAAGTGCTTCTGTTGGATTACCACAAGCAACCAACAATCCTCTGGTTTCATATCTGAGGAAAGGAAACTAAGAACATCTTCCCAATCTGCAGTATACTCCGCTGAATATAATAAAACTGACAAGTGATCTTCTGCAGCCAGGATCTCTCCAAAGGCCAAGATAAAATCAAATACATATTAAGAACCAATCAGTTTGTAGCCATCAACTTTTACATCACTTAATTGTCTCGCTTCTGTGGCAACAGCAGCAAAAATGACAGTGGGCAATGGCAGCAGAGAGTACCTCCAGGTCGGGTTGCCTTTGTGCTTTTGGCTGTTGGAAACAACACATTTTGAATACAGAAATCGAAGGAACATCATATAAATGATACAGGGTAGTGAAAAAAATCAGGAACTGAAATTAGAGGACTTTAAGAGCATTTATGTTTCCTCTTCAGTGAGGGAAGCAGGTGGAGGAAGATGGGCGCCAAAGTCATGTCCTTGCCATTTTGTGAATCCCTGGTGAGTTGTTAAAGTTCTGCAGGCCCATACAAAACAAAAACGAGCTATGAACGATCAGGGGCAAAGAGTTCAAAAGGTCACGTATCAGAGTTGCAAGCCTCTTACCCTCATGGCAGTAGACAGCCAGGGTAGAAATCGGGACACCCTGGTGTAAACACCAGGCCTCTTCGGCGTGGCGCATTCGATTCCCCAGCTCACTACTCCCAGCAAACGGTATCGGCTGGTTTTGGACAAGCGGTCCTCTGCCATAAAAGGCCCACCGCTGTCTCCCTAACACCGACAAATATGACCGTATTTAAGAAACATATTGATGGGAAAGCATTCATATCATCCGCCATATCTCACAAGCATTCTGCTCACAAGTGTATCTGACAAGGATTCTGCTCACAAAGACACAACGACAAAACTGCAACCACTTTAAAAAAAAATTACAAACTCTCACATAAAATGCTCACTTATTCATGAAAAAGACCCAAATTGTACTCACTTAGTCCTTTGTGTAAGTGTGTGTGTGTGTCGTGTGAGATGTGACAATAAGTGGTTTGTGTGAGAGGGTTTTTTTGTGAGTTTTCTTATGTGAGTGAGAGTTTTTTTTAGTTTTATGTAGTTTTTTGGTGTGTTTGCGGAATGAGAGAGGTATTCTGGTGTGTGCAAGAGGTTTTTGATGCATGTTAGAGGCATTTTCTGTGAGTTTGCAGTCCTTAAAATGAGCAATGTTTGGGGGCGGGGTTCTTTTGTGTGAGAGTTTTTTTATACATATGTGAGATGTTTTGGGGTGTACAGGTACGGCACGTCGTACGAGATAAAGCTGCATGAGCGCACACATTAGTGCACAAACACACACTGACCTGGCAGGAATCTATGCCTCCCTTCTCAAAGCCAGCGCAGAACATACTGGCAGTGATCTGGTTGTCATAGTAATCAGGCGCATTACACATCGCATCACTGATGATGGGGACGTTCGCCTCGTATAGAACGTCCGATTGATGACCTTGACGTAACAGCGGCGTCTTAATATCAACGGCACAACGATAATGTATATTATTTTTTATTGGCATCTGAATTCTGACAAAAACTCACCAGAATATCCTAAGCTTCCCCAACCTATCACTGTGCCCATTTGTCCGTCTATCAGTCTTTGGCCGTACGCTGGCAGGCAAATGGGTTGGATGTATTCTAAAAACAGCAGACAAGAGCACATGTTTGGTGTTCATGGTTCATTACCATTCATACAGCAAAACAAAAATATGATGTAAAGCAGGTGCAGTTTGCGAAAAGCACATTCGCCAATTTGGATTGGCACTCCTGCATTTTCTTTCGAGGGGACCTCATATCGAAACGCAGTTGTAAAGAGACACGCTACAAGGCGCACACGATCAAGCTGAAAGGCTCTTTTGAGAGGAGTCACCATTTCAAACCACAGCAGCAGACTAGGAAAAAAAAGGTAACTGATAGACCTGATACCGGAAACCTGTTTGAATTTTAAAGACAGCTGATTGAAAGCTCCTTCTAAAGGAATAGGACAATTCTTTGAACTAAATGCTTTTTTTAAAAAAAAAAAAGGTAACTGATCATCATACCATTGAAGGTGATGGGCTTAGCAAGAGCCAGTACTGCAATGTCCCTGCTGTTGTCGTCAATATTGTCGACCACAAAGGGCAGAAAGCTGCTGTGGTAAACGATAGTTTTCACTTCCGCCACATTGGCATTGGCTGGTTTGTTGTAGATAGAGCCCAACAACACACGCCAGCGGCTGACAAAGCCATTACGCCTAATGAAAAGAGAGAGAGAGAGAGAGAGCAGAACATGTGCAGTTGCAGCATATACTGTACATATTTTATACTAATAATTTAGTACTTGTGGTCCGTGATCATTTTCAGAGTAATTCATATTTGCCATTGTGAATGTCCACTCTGATTATTAAATGTAATGGGAAGTACTGAAAAGTAACCCAAGTAGAAAATTGCTATCAGTAGATTTTGTCATGATCCTGGCGCTTCAGCCCGGGCTGTGCGGGTGCCCGCGCGCTCGTGCTAATTGGGAGGCACACACCTGCACCTCATGCGGGCTGATTATCCCTTGTATATATACGACCCCGATGACAACTGGTGCTCTGCCAGATCGTTGAGCTTTATGCCCCATTCGAGTACTCCCGTATCCCTGATCGTCAACCCGTGTGTACCGACCTTCGGCTTTTCTCCGACCGACCCCGTAAGCCTGACTCCCTTGACACTTATTCCTTCCTTGATCGATCTCCCTTGTACCGACTCCTGCCTGCCCGCTCACCTGCTCTCTTTGCCCGACGTCCCAACTACCGCTGCTGCACCTGACTGCCTGCCCGATCCCCGACCCGCTAATAATAAACGTTTTTCCGCGAACTACTTTGCATCTGACGAATCCTGCATTTCGGTCCTACCTTCGTTCCGATGGATCGTGACAGATTTTTCAGGTATCTGTACATTACTTGAGTACTTTCTTTTCTAATGAGTTTCTACGTTTATTCCTTACATTTGAAATCATTTACTTTCAACTCTTTACTTTGTCAAATCGACTTACTTTTTGCATCTGCCACGGATGACGACATGTGAGTTAAGTACATAGTGTGAGTACTTTTTGCTAGCTGTGCTCAGCTGCGTCTCTTACTTGGGGAAGCAGTGAGCTGCCGAGACGACCCAGCGGTCTGAAATGATGGAACCTCCACACTGATGAACTCCATCATACTGCAGGCTGACCTGCCATGGCCAGATGCCCTGCCTCGCGTCCACGCCACCAACTATGCGGTCTTCTGCAAAACTGCGCCTGCCGCAGTCTAACGAGGGAGAAAGAATTGATTTCTGGACAAAGTGTGTGTCTCATCATACTGATCAGATTCACAATCTCCTTTCTTACCAACTATGTCAAAAACACACAAGGAATTTGTCTCCAGTAGTTGGAGATGCTTTAGTACAACAACAGTTGACAAAGAATACTCTGGAGTTATAAAGATAACAGTCATGAAGCTATAAAAGGTTGGTAGTAATCTGAAAATGATGGTACTTTTTTTTTGTTTTTTTGTTTTTGGGTTTGGATTGAGCAAAAAGATGCAGTGTCCTCTAGCAACAAGAGCAGTTTGAATGCCTAATAGAATTGAGTGCAATGACCTTTGTGCAAATTGAGGCGAGACTGTAAAAAATGTATACAGTTGAAAGTGGCTAGTCCTGCGATAATCTCGGACAATCTCGATTGTTAATATCCTACAGGTACTCCAGAAATGTGCAAATGGTGCAGCGTGGTGAGACTGCTACAGTGAGTCCATCAGTAATTGCCATCTTCTTCACCGCTTATCCTCACAAGGGTTGCGGGGGTGCCGGAGCCTATCCCAGCTGTCAAGGGGCAAGAGGCGGGGTACACCCTGAACTGGTTGCCAGCCAATCGCAGGGCACATAGAGACAAACAGCCGAACTCACAATCACACCTAGGGGCAATTTAGAGTGTCCAATTAATGTTGCACATTTTTGGGATGTGGGAGGAAACCGCAGTACCCGGAGGAAGCTCACACAGGCACGGGTAGAACATGCAAACTCCACACAAGCAGATCCGGGATTGAACCCGGGACATCTGAACTGTGAGGCCAACGCTTTACCAGCTGATCCACCGTGCCACCACCAGTCATATATGATACTTAATAGTAATTGGCCCAGCAAAAATGGCACACAAAAAATGGGTGGGATGTGCAAGAGGAAAACTAAGATGAAAATAAAGCAAGAGTGGAAAGATGAAAATATGAGTTAACATCTTACCTTGGCACAACAAGGTGAGAACCTCCTTGCTCTCACAGTCGCTGGAACATAAGTAACATTTGTCAAGAGATGACCAACCGATCGGATCAGAATTAAAGTACAGTGGAATCTAAGTTACCGAAAATTTCAAACCTTTAAATGTCTTGAAAGCAAAGCAAAGCAAATTGAGAGTCCTGGTGTTTTCTAACAGCAATTCTCTTTTCTTTATTGCCAAAAACAGTTTTGGTGTGATTTAGTTGAAGAAAATGTTGGCTTTTCCAGTTATTTATCTGATTCAGACAGTGACACAATACCACAATTGAACTGTAGTCATCTGGAGACACTGCTAAATATAAGTGTGTCATCTGCATAGCTATGGTTGTCAAAATTAAAGTTTTGAAGTATTAGACCCAAGGGTAGCATATACAGGCTGAACAGGAGAGGTCCAAGAACTGACCCTTGAGGAACCCCATAGGTCATTGCCATTCGCTGAGACCGAGAACCTCCAATGGTCACAAAATAGCTCCTTTCCCCTTGGTAGGACATAAACCATTTGAGGGCCGTTCCATTTAGTCCCACCCACGTTTCCAACCTGTTTAGCAGTATATTGTGATATACCGTATAAAAAGCCGCGCTGAGATCCAGAAAGAACAAAATTGACACCTTTCCTGAGTCAGTATTCAACCTTGTATCATTTAGCACTTTAATAAGAGCAGATTTTGTGTTGTGATGAGTACGGAAATCTGATTGAAATTTGTCAAAAAGTCAATTTAAATTCAAGAAATTGCTGAGTTGATTAAAAATAACTTTGTCATGTATCTTGGCTATGAACGGGAGATTTGAGATGGGTCTATAGCTTGTTGCTTGCTTGAAAAATATAAGCATACTTCATGCAGCTGATTACCTTTTGGCTTTTTGTAGCTTTTCTTGCGTCCACAAAATAATGACGAGACTCAGCAAGCAATATTAAGAGAGGAATGTCTGAAGACATACAGAATGTACAATGATGCCATCCCTTGCTTGTTCACGGTTTACTTATCATGGATTCAGTCTAGCGCAGTATTTTTGTCAGTCTGATTTGGTTATTGATCTGCTCTCTTCATTGAGTATATGAGTTTAATGGGGTAGAGAACGTGAAGTCAATTGGGCTTTGAGTCTTTGCAGAAAAAGAAACCTGACCGAGTCATCTCAATGCAACATCAAGTCACCAAAACGGTTGAGGATTCAAAGAACATGACCGCAAAGCCACAGTTTGAAATACAAGCCGCTGTCAGAGTTTAATGAAATAAATGCAATTATCATTATACAAATAGGCTCCAGAAGCAACGCAAGTAAATATGTGCCACCAGGATTTTAATTAAAAATGCCCCTGAAAATTTTAGGTTGTAAAATTCACATTGTTATTTCAAAGTGATCACATTTGATCACAGCTGTATTTCAGTTTAACTTTTCAATGTTAACAAATTCGCAAAATACAAACAAATTCAACCTTCAAAATTCAAACTCAATATTTTCAGTCTCCTGCAATTCAACGGTCTGAAATTCACCATCTATATTCAGTGTTCAGTGTTAAGAAGACCTGAAGCGCCACATTAGAGAATGTACTCTTTTTAATTTTTGCTTCTATTTTCTGTATGGAAAAGTCCTTAAAGTTTGTAATGTCGTGTGTAGACTGATGGTTGAAAGAATGTAAAGAGAGCTTAGACTGAGCAGATATGTTGCAAGATCAAATTGTTCTGTCAGTGTAGTTACCATGGGAACAAAGAGTCTTTGATTTTCTTGCCATGGCTCAGCTCTTCAGTTTTGACACAGAAGAACTCTCCAGCGTCACCCCCGACGTCTTGGACAGATGTGATCGAGTAATTCACCACACTGAGAGAAACACGTTAGTTTTGCATTGTTCATATAGTGAGAGCGACCGTTTTAAGATGGCCTCACCTGACAAAGCCCACCTCCTCACAGCTGACGCTTGCCAGCAGCTCATTGGCTGAGGAGGAACACACCTGGCGCCACCTCTTCTGAGTGGAGTCGAAGACTCTGAGATGTTGGTCAGCAGAATTTACTTGGACTGCATGTAATTACATCAACGTCTTAGTGAGATTTGACAGAGATACACAAAGGTTTTTACCATCCATGTACAGTCGTGAAGTAGCGGTTTTCTCACCACAATAAAATGATATCCATTACTTGAGCTGTATCAAACATTCTGCCTTGCCAAAGGTAAAAATACTCGTTTTTTATTTACGTAGTAGGAGAGATATTAGTTCAACAAAATGTTATGATTGTAGTTGTAGTTGGAACAGGTGTGGAATTGTACAACCCAACTCTATAACAACAATAATATTGTAACATTGCTAAATGAATATTCTTCTCTATCTAGGAAAACTGACCAATACCTTTTATAAGACAGAGCATTTGATATTTGGATGGTGAAGGTGGTCACCATGTGGGTACTCAGGGCATGCAAATAAGTATGTCATACCATCGTAGTATCCTGTGTCTTCCTCCACAGTGCAATACGTGACTACAGTTGAGACAAACGCATACATTAGTTGAGGCAGTACATATTGATTTAGAATGTGTTTAATATCTGCGTATTTTCTACTGCGAGTGTTTGTTTGTCTGACCTATGGCCCAGACTGCTGCACCAATGGCTCCCAAAGTAATCAGCACAACACACACCCCCATCAGCCGGCCAGGGGTTAACACACAGGTGAGCGTGATCCCCCTGTTCCCTGCACACACACATGACACACACTAACCAGCAGAAATTCAAAGTACTCTCAACAAGACCAGGAATCATAATCATTACTAATAAGTGTAGATCAATCTATACGTTATATCTATTCATCCATTTCCTGAGACGCTTATCCTCACAAGGGCCGCGGGAGTGCCGGAGCCTAACCCAGCTGTCAACGGGCGGGAGGCAGGATACACCCTGAACTGGTTGCCAGCCAATCACAGGGCCCATGGAGACAGACAGCAGCACGCATAATCACACCTAAGGGTAATTTAGAGTCTCCAAATTATGGTGGATGTTTTTGGGATGTGGTAGGAAACCGGAGGGCCCAGAGAAGACCCACGCAGGCACAGGGAGAACATGTAAACTCCATCCACATAGGCAGCTCCAGGATTCGAAAATTGGTCCTCAGAACTGTGGACCCAATGCTTTAACCAGTTGCCCCACCGTGCTGTCGTCCATAAGTTTTAGTGTGACTAAAAATGTAGTCAGAGTGTTTATTTTGATACATACAGTGGCTTGCAAAGATGTATTGCTCCCTGAGGTCAAATAGGCTTTGGTGATTCCCCTTGAAAACTGGACAACGGGGGTTGGGTGGGGGATTTTTCTACTACATTTTTCTCAAGTAAATATCGTGTTGGTGGTTTTGGATGCTGACTTAAACACATGCAGAAATCAACAACCCACTTAAGGATACAGGGCACGTCAAAATTATTTTGTATTTAAGTTATTCCAAAATCTTTTGGGGGAGGATTACTGTTTATTAACTGATTTTAATGGCTAAACAAAACCAAAAAAAAACCAACAATAAATTCTTAAGGAAGTAATGCTGTGCTCACCAACCTTTCTGAAATTGTCAGTTATAGCTGACTACATACTTCATACTACAGTAATTGTTGTTGCATAACCAAAAATAAGTAAACTACTTGACATAAATAACTTTTACGGCTTCTACTAAAGTTTGCGAGAATGTCGTAGGGATGAGAAAACGTAGCACTTTGAGCCCCATGACTTCAATTCCATATTCAAAAGGTAATTTTTGAGGCCCACTGACAATCCTGCTCCCTGAGAATCGTCTTCACTATTTCGCACCTGTTGGGGTCCAAAAGAGACAAAAAACTACTGTGAAGCTAAACATTCTTTTCTGCCCCCCACCCCCACCCCCAAGGGCAGCTCTTTAAGGAATCGAAGCTTGAGACAGAACAAGAACTTTATTGTCCACTTCTACCTGAGACCACTACTGTGGGTCTTTGTCATGAGGGTTCCTTTAATGCTGCATTATTGTCTTCTTTATATGCATATCCATTTAGTATTACAGTATTTCAAAATGATTCATGTTGTACACGTGGTGATGGAATGTTGTGTCTCTGCCATTGTCAGGAGTGCCATTTTCACACGTCACAGAAACGCAACAGCAAGGGAAAGACTATTTAATAAGCACTCGGGAATGATCACTTTCAGGCTTGACACTGAAAATCTGCCCAAAAAAATTTTTGTATCTTGGTATTTATTCAGTCTGATGAGATCAGATACAATAGTGAATATCCTTTTGACCTGTTAGTGACATTTGGACTTTGGGAAACAGATTCTAAAACAATCTAGAAAACCAGGAAGATCTTTTTTTTTTTAATTCATCTGGTTTATGGTGTTTTGGGGGGAGGGCTTTTTATACAAGCGTCAGGTTATTTCAACACAACTTTGTTCCAATTTAAATAGGAAATTGTGCGCTAACGTGTCCGTGGCGAAGACGGCTCTCTTCCTGACAGCAAAGATAGTGGTTTAAAAAATAATAACCACCAAGTGACCTCAGTTGGGTGTTCGGGTTCACATTACAAAGAAACACAGTGCCATACAATATAGCAGCAGTCTCAATCTTTCTATTTTCACGCACAACAAGACGAAGCTTGCGCGACACAGGCCAAAACTGAAACTCCAACTCACGTTGAGAAACTCCTCTGTACGGCAAGAAGGACCGCAAAAGGCTTATTTCCTGTCAACTCTTCAGGATTGTCAAAACAGATGGGAATAGAACATTTATCTTGTCTGGGGTGTTGAATTGACAAATAGAGGTAAAGCAGCCAGCTTGGAACAAATCTGTTAATAGTTAACAACAGTCAAATGGACTGATGCATGCTCACTGTCCAAATGCCAACAACAAGCGGGACGGCCAGAACAGCATTTTCAAATGTGCCTGCGTCCTCCTCTGGACCTGAGTCTGCATCTGTCTGTTTGTGTGGGTGTGTGGTGCGGTATTTACCCATCTTGCCCTCTTCTACAACTTTTTCAGCATACATATACGTCGAAGGCAACTATAGAAGATGTTGTCCTCTTCCTGTCTTCCTTTAATCCCTTGATTTCTTATGGCACCGACCCCTCTGAAAAGATCCATTGAAACTGTAGCTCTGACATGGAAAATGTCAAAGAACCTCCAAGTTTCATCTGAACTACATATCTAAAATTTCTCAAACTTAATACTACAGTATTTACCGTATGTATTTTTTCCTCTAACATAATAATACAATATGCATGTTTTGTATTGTAGTGCCAGTTTGGGGGTGGTGACCTGACCTAAAGGGTTCAATGATTAATTATGCATTTAGGATCCACAGATATGCATTTTTATTCAAGTTGGCATTCGCAAATATTTTACTCCAATTCGTTGTGGGGTTTAGGAAAGTATTTTTACTGACAACATTAACAACTGTTTCCTTTTTCAGAAAAGCATAAGCCCTAACTAACATCGGCACTGTTGCTCCACAGCCTTCTAAATGATAAGACATCTTTCAAGGAGGCTCACCTGTCTCCTTTGAAAGCAGAGATACTGCACTGGTAGGTTCTGGTAGTCCTTAAGAACTGAACAGGTATGTTGCATTGGTCCACTTTTGTGAAAAATAACTGCCCTAAAACGTTTGAATTGTGTTAGGACGATTAATAGAGTACACCAGGTTTTTCCCCCCAGTTATACCTTTTCCCTCATAGGTTACTGACCCCAACAAAGCGCTGGAGGAAAAAATAAAAATAAAAAAAGGTTTTCCCGTCGTTTTGTTATTTCTTTCTTTCTTTTGTAAAACGTTCTTTAGCCCAAACCACCTGCGTCAGCAAACAATATAGAGTGCAACATCATCTATCATCTGGTAAGAGCGAAAAAGGAATTTGGATGACTTTCACTCGAAGTTGTGTCGCTGAGTGTTCGTCCTGCGAGCAGGAGGAGGAGGAGAGGAGGGGGTGCATGACGTCACGACTGGACCTGCCCGCACTGTGCGCCGCGTCGATGCGCCGAGTGGCTCAAGCGGGGTGGGCGAACTTTGGGGCCGCTCGAGGGACACGTTTCATTTTGAAAGCCGATGGATGGGTCAAGTCGTTTCCAAGTTTCTTCTAATGGGCCCATTTGCATCATGGTAATTTTGTATTTTGTAGATTTGTAATTAATGTGCTTATGAACCGACCAATTATCCAATAAAATACAATTATTATTATTATGATCACGGAGGCTTCAAGGCCTCGTTCTTCCACTCGTACAGTCATAGCTGTCGATACAATAGATACATAAATAAATATCATACAGTATCCATAAGACTCTGTAGAAGATTATTACATTTATCAAATGGGATTTATTCATCAGAATTTTTCAAAGATTTATTCTAGCGGAATAGTCCGGAAAGCGCTAATTAGACCAGCAGTGAGGGAAGTGGCTCGTGTACTGTCCATTCTCAAGTTGTTCAAGTTTGATAAGCCGCCACCAACAGACACTGAGCAGAGCGCAAGACTGAGGATAAACACCACAAGGACAGTGACTCCCAACAACACCATACGTGTTTACAAAATGGATTTTGACAGCAACGCTTCGTTATCTGCGTTTCTTCTTCCTGCATGGCGAATGCTGTGGGTGGTATGCAGAATTGTTGTAGGTTGCATCGTCATATTTTTGGATGCTTGTAAAACCAAACAATGAAATGGATCGAACGGTGTAGTTGTACTTGAGGAGTGTTGTGGAAGCAGTCAAGTACAAGTAGCCTGCCACTCATCGCCCCAAAAGCTATTGGAGACATTGTCCTCAATCCAAATTTGATTCACTTTGGGGTAGGGGAAAAAAAGCTTTTGTTTTCATGAAATGCTATTTACCCTTTTTATTTTGTAGCACAGAAAAACCAACTTGACATTATATTATACAACCTAAGACACGAACAGTGCAAAATTACTTTTGACAATTTTTCAATCCTGGATTCACTAAATCAGTGAAGGTACATATTTTACAATTGAAAAATCCCACGGCACGCCAACAAACCTATGTCACCAAAAATGGATCGATTAATTACTGTATGTACTTTCTGACATCTAATAGAAGAGATTTTTTTTTGTTCTGTCTGTCATTGTCCCCCACTGGTATAAATTGATGAATAAACATACAATATTTCTTGGAATAAATGTTTGTTAGCAATTACATAAAATTGGCTAACTTCCCACGGCACAACTGAAGAGCGCTCACGGCACACTAATGTACCCCGGTACACTGTTTGGGAATCACTGCACTAAATCTCTAAATTGATAACAAATGCAAACAATGAGGGTAAATGAAGGCAATTAGTAGTAGTAGTCGTAGTATTATGAGAAATAAAGTCGTTCCGGATAATGTCCACGCTTGTCCAACGCAAGAGGGCAGCATAGCCACGTGACCATGATGTGTTGTTGCCATGAAGGATAGGAGCAGCTGTAATAAATGCATGGTCTTGCAGTGATGGCAGTGTTTTTCGAAATAGATAAATGAATTAAAAAAGTATTCATAATTGCAGGGTTCAAAATCCCGGCCCTGTCTGTGTGGAGTTTCATGTTTTCCCCGCGCCGGTGTGGGTTTTCTCCAGGCACTCCCAAAACTTGCAGCATTAATTGGAGACTCTAAATTGCCCATAAGTGTGATTGCGAGTGCGACTGTTGTCTGTCTCCATGTGCCCTGCGATTGGCTGGCAACCAGTCCAGGGTGTACCCGCCTCCTGCTCGATGGTAGCTGGGATAGGCTCCAAAATTCCCGTGTGATGATAAATGGATGGATGGAACAAAATTTTTCAGGTCCCAACTTCAAAAAATAAGATCTCTTCAATGAAAATAGGGCTGTCTAAAATAGCAATTATGATCATCTCCGTGTGCATGACTACACCCTCGATCTTGATCTCTATTTTTGTAATTGTTTGTGTGTGCGGTGTTTCTCAAAGGCAAAGGAATGTAAATCACTGCCACTAAGCAACTTAAAGCCAGCCAAACCTGTTTTTTTTTTTTTTGGGGGGGGGGGGGTTCTCCAGTGCAGAAATGTATCATTTGAATGAGACACTTTCTCACAGTCGTCCTGGGCCCTTCATCTGAAATAAGAAGGAAGACGATGATCACAATTTATTTACATACAATTTATTATTTGTAGCTATTCACTGGACTTCATTGTGCTCTTTAGAAGGTCTTTTGGATCTTTTTTTTTTGAAGCGCTGTAGTGATCATCATTTAAGGGGGAAGCTTTGCCTCACATTAAGGTTAGTTGTGGGTTGTTGTTTTGTTGTTGTTGTTGTAGTTTTTTAAAGTTGAAGCATTAAATTTGTTCTTTTATTCTTGATTCTGAAAAGGCTTGCTTGAAATTAGCCTGGAAAACACTCATTTGAAAATCTTAATTTGAAAGCCACTCAGTTCAAGTGGAAATGAAATATTTTTTGTTCATGTGTAATTCACAATGAAGAAAATCAAACAGCTTGATGAATAGAGGCATACAAAAATAAGCCCAGTTCTTTCATTTGGCTTGCAATCTAGTAAACTACTTTTACTTTCAGGGTTCTACCCACCATCACACTCATACAGTATTGCTGAAACCCTCAGAAGATGCTCCATAACAATAAAAGATCACATTTACTCTGCTGCCAGGTCAACATTGCAAATCTTACGTTGCAAATCTTACCTGGACAAATAAATAATGCAAATGTTATATTGGATCCTCTTTATTTCCACTTTCTCATCATTTCCTGATTATTCAAGCAGATTTTTCTCAAATGTGCTGGGGTGACGTGACTCCAAAGCATTGTCTGTGTTTGACGTTGTGGTATGAAGTTTGGACAGATTGAAAGGAAACTACACAAAGGATGAGGAAGAACATTGGCCTGTTCCTGCTGCTCTTGAGCCACATCATCACACCCTCATCAGGTATGTTGCTTTTTAAAAAGTTGAGCTCGAGTATTTATGTATATTTTGCTTTCACTATCCAGTGCGCATTTCATGACAAAACACTGCTTGAAATTTTTAGTTTGGATGCGCAATACTTCCCCGTTTCCTTGCAGCACAAAATACAAGCACCACGTCCACGAATATTTCACTACCGGTGGACGTCTCTGTGTTTGTGGGGGACCCCGCTGTGTTAAGCTGTGGTGGGCCTAAAACATCTGCTGTCACCTTCACTTTGTTCGGGGGACACGGAAATTACAGCCTCACCTGCCCTGGTGGGCATGTGGAAGACATCCCCCAGGTCAGATAACAACCACAAACCTTGTTTGGCCTGTAGGATGCGGTTATTATGACCATTTGTCATGTGTAACTGATGAAAAATGGCAGTCTTTGGCTGGATTTGCCCTGTTTTGCTTTGCTTTTCTGAGTGGCCAATGATCCTGCTCTTTTTTTCCTCGTGTGGATGACAAATTGTCTTCAAACTACAGTTCTATTACCTGCAAGAATAAGCAGTAGTGTTAGTTACCTGTACTGTCACCAACTACTGGCCTGAGGTGCATACTAAATACCATTTTCAGTCAATTTTGTAAGGGTTAGGGTTAGGTTGTAAGGGATTGTTTTGACTACACAGTGCCAAGCAAAATGATTTGCCCCTTCCTTTTTTATTTTTCATTCGTCATTAGTAGTTAATTTAGAAGCACAAACAAAGACAAAGTTAATACTTTGTCCACAAAGTGCTCTATTAACATGAGTGGGATAAACACGTGTTATAATTCTGTGGACCGGCGCATCTAACAGAGGGATTTCTGCACTGTTGTGTGCGTAATCACAGCCGACTTCAACCCTGATCCAATCAAACTCTTTCCAATTAAATGAAGGGCACAGACAGTCTTTAACATGCTGGAAGAAAAATCTAATTTGCTCAAATCCGGGAGGTCAAAGTGCGCAAAATATGTTTACGTTTACAGAACTACAAGCAGACTGCCCCACCTCCACCCCCTTGCCGGCTCGTGGGCTGAATTGAAAAATATAATAATTATCATAATATTAGTAATACTGTATATTCAGTAAAACGATTGATAGAACTATTCATGGGGTTTGATATGAACGGATTTACATTTGACATCCACCTCACAAATCCGCGGGGCTCAGCATCTGCCTTTGCCGTCATCAAATCCATCAAAATCACGTCAGACTGGCAGCCAATCTACTGCACCGGACGTAGAAGTGGTCTGAGCAAGTCTAAGTTTAGATCACTTCCTGCTTGCAAATCGTCACTGCGCAGGGCACATGTCAAATTGAGAAAAAATAACCCTTGTTGTACCAATATGGCTAGCTTGTCCCAGACTGCTGTGCCAAATTGGCACACACACACACACACACACACACACACACACAGAGCAAACGTTGGATTTGCCAGTTTTGGCATAATGGTTTGATTTGATTTAAAGTCATATCCGGTACAGCTTTGCATTCCAATTATGGATTTCGTCCCTTTTGTCTACAGCTATTGTTAAACTACTACAACTGGAAGTTCAAGATCAAACTTTTTAAACGCCATTTCTTTTCGTTCCTTGTTGTCATCAACGTCCTTAGGCTGTTTATGGAAGTTGTCATCTAAAACAAGGACAGTCACTTGCTGTGTGGACCATCAGAGGAACGTCCAATTCAGACAATAACACACGAGCCGTTTGTCAGTTGCCAAATGGTTTCGGGTCTTCTACTGCCACCCTGCGTGTTTATGGTGAGGAGTACTATACTACTTCAACCGTCCATCAATTTGCTGTACTACAGTTGTGTTCAGATGTAGTATGGAATCGTTTCCAAGGTTTCTTTTCCATCTTCCATTTTCCCCACCAACGCTGTAGATAATGGAATGAACACGGCCATCCTCATTGGCTGCGTCATCGGGGCATTCTTTGGTACCGTCCTGGCATTTGCTCTGTGTTTCATATTTCTGCAGAGATCTGAGACCTTCCAGAAATGTTTCCGTAAGTTCAGGCTTGAGTCTAAATTGACTCCGTGTTGTTTACTTTATCAGGATCTGTGCTGACCAATTATTTAGTTAGGCAGTTCTTTAATAAATTGTGATGTTTTTTTGGTTTGTTTTGTTTCCTTGCAGGGGGTAAGGAAGAAGATGATGATACATTCTCAATCATATCCAAGGATTTTTCAAAGCAAAAGAAAAATAACCTTCAAGCCGACAACTGACATAATAAAATCTGAATTCAATTCAATAATCTGTTCAAGTGACAATATGGACTGTTATCAATGTATAGTAAATTCAAAACAAAAGAAAAATAACCTTCAAGCCGACAACTGACATAATAAAATCTGAATTCAATCCAATAATCTGTTCAAATGACAATATGGACTGTTATCAATATATAGTAAACATGAACGAGTTAAGATGGCAGAAGACAGAGTAAAAATGTTGTTTTGAGGTTTCAGTGACACAACAGGGATTTCAACTAACCCTGCAAGTGGAATCACTTCCAATGACTGCGAATTGGGAAAGTGCAGAGGGATCACTGAAAGAGTGGAAGAAGTGCATGTCGGGAAAATTAGAGGCGGGGCTGTGTTTTGTGATCCCTCGTGGTCGTGTTTTTGTTTTCACCCACAACATTCAAAGAAAATATCGAGCTGTTTATGTAAATTTGTAAATTATAATTGCAATGTGAAGCATTTCTGACCCAGTCTTGTAATGTACTACATTCTATAAAAAAAAATCTTTTTAATTTAAAACCTTTAAAGTGTCACCGTGTCAAAGGCAAATTTCTTGTAAGGTTGTTTTAGTAAATTTGTTAAGAGATTTTTTTGCATGGGTTATTATACGCGTTCTTTTTGGGTTTGATAAATTTATGCCAGGGACAAAAGAACAAGACACTATATGCGCTTCAATCTGCTTGTTATGGCTGAGTCAGAAAGTGACAATTATATATCAGATGAATATTGGCTGTGCAGTAATTACTGTAATTACAACAGCCATAAAGCAGTTTATACACTTCGGACGCAAATGTAATATTTGTCCACGGTCTTGGTTGGGAAGTCTTCCCTCTAGTGGCGGTTACCCTTCATGTCTTCAGGCCTTAAAAAAATGCAACTCATTAGATTTGTTCCAGGACACTTCCAACCACGGAGTCACGCAGACTGAAGTCTTTGAACACGCAATTTGTCAATCAATCAAAAATGAACTTTAGATTAAGAGGAAGGAAATTTCAACAATAACAATCATGCATGGGCTAAGCACAAACATTTGAAAACTATATCAATATTCCAAAAAAGACGGTATACAGTAAATACCTCGTTTATCGCCCAGGTTAGGTTGCAGCCCACTCCCACATTAGGTGAAATCTCTGAAGATCACAATTTTTTTTGATTGTCATACATGTTTTAAAGCTGTATGAACCTCCCAGACAGCACGGTGGTGCAGCTGTAGAGTGTTGGGCTCACAGTTCTGAGGACTGGGGTTCAAATCCCTGTGTGGAGTTTGACTGTTCTTCCTGTGCCTACGTGAGATTTTTCCGGTCACTCCAGTTTCCTCCCACATACCAAAAACACGAAACATTAATTTGACACTGTAAATTGCCCGTAGGTGTGATTGTTAGTTCAACAGTTGTCTGTCTCCATGTGCCCTGCGATTGGCTGGCAACCAGTTCAGGGTGTGCCCTGCCTTCAGCCCAACAGTTGGGATTGGGTCTAGCACTTCCCCAACCCTCATGAGGATAAGTGGCTCAGGAAAAGGATGGATGGATTGCAAAATTGAGAAATAGACAAGAGACAACAAGGAAATACAGCCACTGTTGTTTGATGTTTTTTTTATCCACCATTTGAATTGTAACACCTGTGTCAGACTTACAATTGCATATCAGCAGGAGGGAATTCTCCCTCATGTATTAGTTGATACAGCACAGTTAGCATGCAGCAATGTGTTGCTTCAGCTGCTCACTTAAAATTTATTTTTGTTTCTTGGGTCTGTCATGAACGGGGCTCGAGGGTGGACCCAAATACATGACTCCAAAGACAAGCAGACAGTGCAGAGGAAACCTTTATTCGGTCCAAGGTCTGGGATCAGGCAGACAGTCCAAACAATCAGAAGTAATAGTACGGCAGGATTACGAGGCTGGTCAGTGGACAGGCATGGGTCGGTACACGGAGAGCAGAAGTCAGGCAAACAGGAGTGCAGGAACGAGGCATCAAGGACGACAATCTGGCGGAGGACAAGTCGTCCCCCGGTCCTATATATACTGGGAGGCATCAGCTGGGACAAGGTGCAGGTGTGCCTGACTAATTGGCTAGCCACGCCCAGCCTGGGCAGGAAGCCAGGAGCATGACAGGGTCTACAAGACTAAGAGGTGACTTTGTTGTTCTCTATTTTACCTTGGATTTTGAACTGATGGGTTTCACATTGAATGTCAGTGAACCTGTCCTAAGTCTTTTAGTTTCTCTGTTTGGAGACAAACACAGTAAATACCACCATAACAACACAACTATCTGTGACTGAGTGTGTGTGTGCGTGTGTGAGAGAGAGGTGGGGGGCGGGCTACATATGCAGGCACTTTATTTACCTACCTACCTACCTACCTACACAATCTAATGTTCCTGTTTAAGAAAGCACAAGATTGATCACGATTGACACTGTCATTTAACAATACGATAAATGGTTGCCACTGACAGAATGTCGAATCCAGAACTTGTGTATTTAATCTAATTTTTCCCAAGTATGCAGCATTTCTTTTGTTGCCCATTACAACTGACTTAATTTTTAAAGAATATAAATGAGGGGATCACTGATTAATATCATTATGTTCGGCAGCTTCAGAATTAGCTTGAAGTTGTTAGCTGCATCCAGAGGCAAGCCAACCAGTTGTCTAGGCTGGGCCCCAAGCCAAAGGGGGCCTGAAGAGTTTTCTGATATTGGGCCAAAGACACTATAGCAAGAATGTGCCTCTGTCCGGAACCTTGGCTATATGTTGCTGCCTCTTGGACCTCCAGAGACAATGGAGATATTAGTCCAGATCAACAACACAATGGGAAGCAGACCACGACACAGTGATGTTGTCACGCCTATTTTAGGCTTCACCCACTTTGAAAACTTCAAAACTGGAGGGGGCGCCCTCCCCAAGGGATGTGTGGTCTTATGACAGGGGGTGCACAGGTCTACACGTAACTACCATGGACACTTTTCCTTAAGTTACCCCAGCTGATGTTCTGTTTTTGTTGATTCACAAAGAATAATGGAGGCGGAGTGAAATTTTGGAAGCACGTGGGGGGATTTAATTTCCAAAAAGGGGGAGCTGTGCGGCAAAAAGGTTTATGAAACCACTGCCCTAGATGATTTCCTTCCCTCCATGTTTTGTACTATCCCAGCTAGGTTTGGGCGGGAGGTGGGGTACACCTTGAACTGGTCTCCAACTAACCGCAGTGCACATATAAACAAACAAACAGATTCACATTGACACCTACAGGTCATGTAGAGTCTTCGCTCAACCTAGCACACATGATTTGGGATGTGGGAAGAATCCGCAGTACCCAGAGAAAACCCATACAGGCAAGGGGAATACATGCAAATTCCATACGGGTAAACCAGACTAGATTTAAATCCAGGTCCTCAAATCTATGGCAGACCTGGTAACCAGTTGCTCACCACACCACCACTGGGTATTCTTTAGCATTTTCTTTTCCCGTCTCATAAGTCTTGGCTTCTTCATACACAGTTTATATCACTCCACAGTCATTGGCTTGGCCTTGTGGAAAGACCCCCCCCCCCAAAAAAAAAAAAAAAAACAAAACGAACAAAACAATAATACAATAAAGCAGTAACACAAAGTGTGAAGACCTCATTGTATTATCTCAACTTGTTGAGGAAATTGAGAGTTGAATATTAAAATTTTACAAGAAATTCTTTTCAGCAGCTGTAACGCGCTGTGGCATGCTGGGAAAACGCAGATAATGGTGCCCAGTGAAGTTACAAACATGCCTCTCTCTCACACACACACACACACACACACACACACACACACACACACACACACCACACACACACACACACACACACACACAAGCAGATATATGTGCAGATACACAATAGTTTATACTGTAAATAAAGAGGAGGAGCAAGCGCCACAAAATCAGGTGAAACTGAAAATAAAGTCTTTAATCCAGGCAGCGGCTTTGCAACATTTGGACAATTTTTTTTTACACGTCAGTACCCATCTGTCCAGGTAAGTCGAGGTATGAAAGAGCACTGCATTATGGGAGACAAGTTTTTATTAGGTGATGGAAGCTTTTTTGTGAGTCTAGAGTTTGGACTGAAAAAAAAATGCTGACTAAAATAATGAGCCTTGAAATTTTGAGGAGGTAAGAAAGCAAATGTTTTGAATAAAAGTACCTTTAGATTTGGGATTTGGTCTTGATGACTTTATCAGTATTTGTGAGGCATACGTAAGACTTGAAAGTCAAAATTCTGAGTGACCTTGACTTATGTCATGCTACCTGATAGTCACAGTCACTGTGACCTCCGGACAGAGGTCATAGTTGAAGATGACAAACAAAACATGCAAAGCAAGGCAAGCTTTCTGCTATACACTTCTTGTTTTCATTACATGCGCATTCATTGAAACCTTGGAAGAGACTAATTACATAAGTACAGATTGTGGAAACAGATAAGTAACAAAAGGTTTTGTAACATCATGATCCCACTCTTTTTTTTTTTAAGTTTATCTTGCTTTGACTTCATTAACAGAAATTGTAAAAGCACAATTACTAAAGATACATGGAAAGGTCAGTTGGAGGTGAGTTGATAAATCAAACATTTCTGTCACAGTTCAAAATGCTTGGAAAAAATCTCCTTTGTCAATGAAATGTTACATGATACAGTTGGCAAAAAATGTAGGTATCTCAGTGAATTATTTAAAAATAATGCAGCAGAAATGCCCAAACTGTACATGCATGTTTATGTATGGATGCAAACAAACTTTTTGTTCCTCTTCCAAACTTAAATGATGAAATGGAAAATCATGGCCTATAATTGTGCATTTGTTGTTGGGTTTCCCTTCAACTTTTTTTTTTAATTTGTGAGGGGGCTAATAGTAAGGCACATGACGGTGTTTGTCGTAGTGTTTTAGGATTTTTCTTTTATTTGAGAGGCGGAATGCAAGTTGCCTGGAAACTTTGCTGTTTATTCTCTAAACATGCGAAATGTATCCCTGCTGACGGGACGCTGACCTCTCACACTACAAGGATGGGCCTCCTGATGAGAGGGGAGAAGGGTGTGTGTGTGTCTGTAAAACAACGGCAAAGTCATGAGAGCAAAATTGTGTCTCCTATTCACTTCCACAGTCATGTTTTCCCTTTTTGTTGCTTAACAGTTGTGAAGATGGAACATCTCACGCTTGTGGCTGTCATAGCAGGTATACGCCTTAAAACATCTTGAACATGGGCATATTTAAATTCATGACGATTAAAGTACAGCATGTATGTTTAGTGCAGGTACAAAAAATATTTTAAATAATAATTAAGAAAGTCACAGAGCCCCAAGGCTAGCAGGAAATTCCATTATTAATGGATTTTTTTTTTTTTTTTAGTGGTCTTCACTCTCTTCACTGAAACTGAAGCAAGTAAGGAAAAAACTCTGGCCCTGCCTTGGTTTGTCTCTGAGGTGGACAAACTGGTTTGTGGAGAAACTTAACCCTCCCGTAGGACTCAATCATGATCATATTGACTAATTTTACAGTAAAAATAAAAAAAAAATCCAACCACATATTTTACTTTTATTGAGTAAACATGTAGCAGCTCATATTGACCCATTAATATATGTGGTGATCCAAATTAAGTCAACAGGAAGGTTAAAGGCTAATACTGTATGTAAATGACAATGAGATATAAAATTACTTTTGCTGGCCTTCTATATTGAGACCCTTTGTGGCAACAAGTGTCAGACCATAATATTTTGGTGGTAACCGTTTTGTCTCTCCTGTTCTTTCGTTTGCTGTATAGGTGCATTTGTTTATAGTAAGTATACATCCTCAGTTTCATCTGTTTGAAGGGCTCGGGGTGTATTTAGAATTATTTCTATAATGAGTATTTTTATACTGGGGGTAAAGGTCTCTGTTGTTGTACATAACTTAATCTGAAGTATATGTAATTATTTTATTTGAAATGCACTAAATGTTACAAAGTATGTATCACTGATTTAAATAACATTTGTTTGTTAAAATAGAGCCCTCAAAATCTGAAAAACGGTTGTTGTTGTTTTGACAGACTATGAAAGGCTGCGGATTGCAGGCCTGATCTGTGCCGCCCTTTTAGTCATCGGAGGGGTCAGTATTTTAGTGTGTAAGTGGTACTTTTTAATATCACCTTGGACCGCTTATAGGATCCTATCTGGATCAAGTTTGTCACTCTACAGATTTTTTCAAACATATAGTAACATTACTGTGAATGTCTCATTTACTTCCTTTGACCAAAATAATTTTGACTTTTCTTTACAGACAACAAGTGCTCCAGACGCTCTAGGTAAGATGTTTTTTCTTACCGTCAGAGTGCAAACATCCTTCCCCTGGCCCAATTGTCAGAAAAACCGGCCATTATAACACCCCCCCTCCCCCTTTCTCTCTTGCTCCCCATTGCAGCAAAGACGATGACAGTGAAATCTGATGCGGAACCTGACGAACCGGTTTCCTTGTGGGAGAAGTTGGAGCAAACAGGAGATGGGTGGAGTGGAGATAAAGAGGGGTGGGGTGGGGGAATTTGGAGGAGGAAACGCGCCATCCTAGGTCGATCAGTTCTGTGTTGTATGTAAATTCAGTCTGGAGTCATATTGGAATAGATATCTACTTTTAGGAGCTTGGTGTTTTGTCTGTACAGGAGAAACGCTTCAATCAAATAAATCTAAACGACAATGTTGTAATGAGTGACATTGAATAAAAATTGATCATTTTATTTTTTCAATTTTATTTTTAGACGATTACAGTCAATATTCAATCAGTTTAGTGGCACATAGTATTGGCAGTGTGAACTGTGTTCCTGCATAACATAAGACAAATACATAATCTTATAGAATTGTAACGAATCGACGTTACGCGTCTCATGCCGGAGTGAATCATCAAAGGGGGAGAATTTGACATGTTCGCTCTCGTTAAGCAAACATGACAGCGACACTCCCCTTCGGACTCGTAGACCTGGCCCAAGATCAGCCCGACCGAACCACGTCGCTTCGCCCCTAGCGGCTCACGCAACAACTGAAACTGACCTGGGATCGGGACTCTGGAACTTCCCTTTCGTAAACCGCCTGCCAACCTGTGGAGAAGGGAGTTGACCGACTGAGCGGACAAGAAGACACGAGGCTCAAGTCGCGAGATCTTCCATCGGCTAACTTTTTCGTTTGGTTCTGAGTCCAGCGCGTCAAGGGTAAGTTGGCGAGATACACGAGTTTGTACTTTTGGTCGAGCTGAGTCTCGCCCTTCACTGCACTTGAGAAAAAAAAATGTGCTGATGACGCTCCATCTTGTGAGCATCTTTCAACTCAGCTGGTCTCAGTTTAGCCTGTTTTAATGTAGCAAACGTGTTTAGAAATATTTCTTTGTCGTTACAATACGCTCCTGCTGGTGCTCATTTAAAATTATTTCACATTTTAAATCCCTGCACTGACAATAAAACGTCTTGCACAATCCTCAAGAAAAACTACAGAATATGCGCAGTTATGTGAAGTCGACTGAAATTGGACTCCAAAAACAAGCGAATGACTTTGTCCGAGCCTCTAATTGTGACACAAGAAACTTTAATCTGCACATTAGTTATCACATTTAATAGCAAAACTGCTCTATTCTGAAATTCTGTGCGCGTGTGTGAGAAAAGGCCACCTGATAAAAGTAGTACTGATAACATTAAGATACTAGCTACTTTGGCATAAGGGAACTAGATGTGGAGTAAATGTGTCTTTCAAATAAATGGCAATGGATTTGAGTTGCTCGTGTTTATATTTATAGTGAATAAAAAGAATCCGAAAGCCATTTGAGTGACTTTAGCCCATAGTAGGTATTGTACTTCAAATATTACACAACCACAATTTGTGATTTTTATGGTGCCACATTCACTCAATTGATGCACGTCATTGTCGGATGGGATCATTATAAATCTAATTTCCTCAAGATCATCACTAAATATTAAATGTACATTTCTTGATTGTCTCTTGTTTGATTGTTTATGTTTCTGTGGATTCAGCTCTTTGCAACTGTAAATAAAAGTTGAGGGAAGAAAAAAGTGAAAACAAGATGCAACAAAATGTACGACTATTCCTTTGTTTAATGCAGAGGTTATGTTGAAGAAAACTCCTGCATTGGATGAGATCTGTAAAGTAGTGACCAATTATATACTCCATATTTGTATAAATTCAAATTCAATTCAATTCAAGTTTCTCATCTGCAATTCAACGTCAATGTGATATTTTAAAGTGGGACTGTCATCATATAAACATTCTAAAATAGAAATTTTAATGCAAAATACATATAACAGTATTCACTTCAATTTCTATACAAATACATATATACACATATACAATATATATATATATATATATATATATATATATATATACAAATAAATGTGAGCGGATCGTGCGTAAACCATGTGCTAAGTTGCGCAAATGAGTGTCCCTCGACATCCAAGTGGTCGCCATATTAGTCGCGTTCTCTGTCCTTGACGTCATCGCCACTTCCGCCGTTGAAAACACGCAGTGCCTGCTACTATGGAAGCCGAACAACAGAGATATTTGGATTTTTCCAACGCCCCTTCTGACACCGAAGCTCTTTTCGAAAAGGACAACACCACACAACCGAGTGAAGTTACCGGGGCAATATTACACTGTTGTTTCGAGACCTCAGGGCTATATTACACTATTGTTCCAAGCCATATTCAGATGATATGCAATCACGGCCAAACCGCATCCCCGTCTGATGGCTCATCGCAGCCGGCCGGTGTGGCTTATGACAGAGCCGAGTGGTGCTGCTTTAGGGGGTGCTCACAGTCGAGCCGGGGCGCTTTATGCGCGCACGCGACTGAGTAACGCATTCTCGGCTGGGTTCTTCAGAGCCGCCTCCGTCGCAAAGCCCAACGCGCAGCCTTCGTAGAAGCTGTGACCGCCGAACGCGGCGCCTCATCTGGTGCGGCTGAGTTTCCGCGCCCGTGGTGGCATATAAGGAGGAGGTGGAACCGAGCTATGCTGCTTTTAGGGGTATGTTAAAAGTCGCCGCAGTACTTGATGAACACTATCGAGACGAGGCTGAGTGAGACATTGTTGGCTGGGCGACACGCACATCGACACATTTCATACGCGGATCTTTTGTTACGTTATGAGAGAGACCGATTACGAAACTATTAATTTTTTTAGTAGCTGTATACACACCTACCTATTATTTGGAACCCACGAAGAACTCGTCCTCTGCACCCGTGCAATCCATTTTTTCACAACGAACAGGGTCTCTTTCAAACTTATGAAGGGTAATTCCATTCTCCCGAGTGTTCAAGAAATGTCCAGCATTTTAGATTCTTGCTTTAAATCATTAGTGTTAATATCTTCATTATTATTTTATTTCCTTTCTTGTTTGTCCATTAAATTGTAAAATTGTAAATAGGTCTGAAATAAATATAAAGAGCTACTTTATAACACCAGCCAGGTTTTCTTGGCGCATTCAAATCTGATTATCATTGCTTTAGAAGTCCAAACTGAGTGAAAATGCTCAAAATAAAAGCCTTAGTTGAATCATCAGGCCATGCGCAGTGATGTCATTTACCAACAGTGAAAATATGGCTGCTCCCAACAGAGCTTATATGTGCCTAAGATGTTGTTATTGTTCTTATTAGACTTTACACCGATTATATGGGCCTGATCAAAATCAGACAATAATTCGTTTTTATTTTGTGTTGGGTTTTTTTGCTGTTTGAACAATCAGTTTTGTCATAATTTCCCGTTAAATGACATAATTGATTGGCTCCAAGAGGCACATTTACTCTATGTCACCATTGTGCAGAGTATATTTGAATCCAAAAGCTACTTTATTTTTATACAGTAATATTTATAAACTTTTTTTTTTTTTACGTGTCTTTTGACTTAGTTCTGTAAATACCTGACGGACAAAAAAGTTCTTTAAAAAAAAAACACAGCACAATGGGAGGGACAAAACAGCTAAGACAGACGACACATAATGTGCTGATCGGACTACAAAACAAATTTGCTGTTTCAGTATTGCAGAATCAGACTACTGCAATAAAATCTTGTTTTCCAATACCGCCAAATCCTATTTTTTGCGATCAGTGGGCTTTTATCTGGTCAACTGAAATGTGACTGGTTACACTCGTTATCGTGGGCGTGACAACACGAGTGGATCACACCGACTGTATTGTAAGAACAAAAAAGAAAAACATGTGTAGGTGGTCACCGGTCCTCAGGACAGGATTGATCGTTATTGTAAGGCTTGCTTGAGGTATGTTCATGCACTTTTAATACAATACAGCTTGCAAGCAAGCAACAAAATTTTACGTACCCTAGCGAGCTAGTGCTAGCACGAGTGTTTGTGTGTAAACATGATGAGAACACGAGTGGATCACGCCGACTGTATTAAAAGATGAAAACAGAGGAAAAAACTTTGTTAGCGGTCACCGATGCACAGGAGAGGGGAGGGCGTGCGTGTAAGGCTTGCTTGAGGTATGTTCACGTACTTTTAATACGATAGGGCTCACAAACAGGCAATAAAAAAATTACGTAGCCTCGCAAGCTAGTGCTAACACTCGTGATTGTGTGTAAACATGCTGCTGTTCTGTTGAATACATGGTCTGAACCTGGCTATTTTTCAGTCTTTTTTCATTCAGTGAAATCACATGCCTGTTGTCGTTGTTGCTCCCTTATACCTCCTGCAGCTAAGACTTGAGAATCACAACCAATTTTGTGGTTGAACAAGGCGAGAAACGTCAAAGCTATGACTGAACTTTAAAAGGCCACTGTCATGAAATGCATGATTTTTAGTATGTTGTCAATGAAAAAAACGGCAGCCGACATGGATCCATGCTTTTTTTCACCACAAAACATGATTTTGATGTATACAGCTTTTTGTAACTCCCGCCATGAAAATCCTCTCAGGGATTTGTTTTCGAGAAGAAGCAGGAAGTGACGTATGTGGTTTGGCCGTGATTGCATATCATCTGAATATGGCTCGAAACAATAGGGTAATATTGCCCCGGTAACTTCACTCGGTTGTGTTACGTTCTCTTCTTCGAAAAGAGCTTCCGTGTCAGAAGGGGTGTGTTCATCACCCATAGTAGGGTCCACCGCGTGTTTTCAATGGCGAATGTCCGGGGTGACGTCACGGACAGGGGATGCAGGCGATATGGCGACCACTTGGATGTCGATGAATGACATTTCCGCAATTTTGTGCATGGATGACGCGCTCTCCGCTCATATTTATTTTTTCGTATAGAAATTGAAGTGAATAATGTTATATGTATTTTTCATTACAATAACTATTTTAGAATGTTCATAGGGATGACAGTTGACCTTTAAAAGCAAGTTTTACTTCTGAATTAACAGTTGCGTGAATGCTTGATTTACAGTGCTAATGGAATGGCGCTGCTGCCAAATTTAAAGAAGTTTTTAATGCAAAGGTAACAACAGAATACTCGTTTATAGAAGTATGATCAAGAATGTGGTCGGGACATCTGCCTCACAGTCACTAGTTCTGCGTTTGAATCTTTCTCTCTGAAGTTTGCATGCTCTGTCTTGCTCACGCATTCCAGAAATTTGCATGTTTGGTTAATGAATATTCAATTGACCACAGGTGTGGTCTGTTTGTCCATATGTAACATGTGATTGGCGGGCAGCCAGTCCGGGGCACTCCCTGCCTCTGACCCAAAGTCAGCTGGTGTAGGCTCCAGATCATCTGTGACCCTGAACAGGATAGGCTGTAGAAAATTCACAGACTGATGACAATATCTGTCAGTATTGTTTTACTCTAGCAGTATGGATCATATGTTGATCGTTGTACTTTTCAATGACAACCACCTTCAAGGAGAAAGTGCAAGCATCTCACTCTCACAAGTCTAAAAGTGGAGATGCTCTTTTGGGTCACTCGGATTTAAATGCACCACATCTCTTCTGGAGTGACCGCAGAAGAGGGATGTGGAGAGGGGAGAAAGCAGTGACAGAGAGCTTTATCTTTCCTTTCTCAGATGAGACAGACTCTCCCCTCTTCTGTCCTTGCATGACTGGAGACAGAAAGAAAAGTAGTGCTTAGGAAAGAACGGTCAGGAGAGGACGTCCTCGTGGGGAGGGGCAGTTGACCCAAATCATTTTTCCCAACATTGTTGCATACAAGAACTGACTTGTTTTGAGCCTTCACCGTCCATGTGTTGCTCTATACATGTGACGATTTTTTTTTCCCCAACAAAAACTTTGATGAGAATCCTGACTTTGAAAGTTCAGTCATTTAAAGATACGTAGTGCCATTGACTTTATTATATTATGTTGACTTCAGTCTTTATCTCCAAAAATTACAACTTTATAGTGACGAATAGTCGTGATGGCTGTAGTTGTACAGTGGTGAGCATCAAGACTTGACGCGAGAACTCCTGAGTGTGACTCACTACCTCAGTATGCGCCACTCCCTTTTTTCCTCTTTCCCTCTTTCCTATGACACCGCGTCCCTCTTTTCTTTTACAACTGCTCCTCCCCTTTTCTCCCTGCCTCACTCAATGATTCCCTCAGGATTGCGCTTTTTTCTTTGTTATGTAATTGTATCTTTGCTATGATGTTGTATACTGTGTGGCATTTAGCTCCTTAAGTACATCTGTTTCCCAGGCTTTGTCTCAAAAGCTGGAATCCAGTGTTTCTAATTTAGGAATGAAACATGTCACAGAACAACAGCTGTCTTTGTAGTGCACTCATTACAAGAACACACACTCACATACCGGTCCAGTATTCAAGTGGGTGGTGTAAAGATGAAAAAATAGAAAGGACAATGTGACGCGGACATTGTGCACAGCGCGTTCCATAAAATGACCACATCCTGGGCACACAACGTCGAAGATTTATGAACATTTGGAAGAGTGGTATGTCAGTTTGCATAATTAATTTCCAGCAGTTCATCAACACTAACTGTGTCCGTTAAAATAAATAAATGTGCTTGCGTGTGTGTGTGTGTGTGTATGTGTGTGTGTGTGTGTGTGTGTGATGATAACTTGGTCAGATTGGAGGGAATATGTTAAACCGAAAGACTTTTTCGCTGGATTAATCTACATTGAGTGATCGAGTGCGAACCTTTTAAACTGTCTTTGTACATGTAGAAGTAGTACCGTGGGTTATGGATTAAATTTTACACCCCAATTTATGTCATTTATATTCTAAGAATATCCATCCAATATTGTTGTTTCTTAAAATACCAAACTAATGGCAATTTTCACGATTTGGTTTTTCCTTTTTTTAATAAAATAGTTTTACAGGGTGGAACACTGGTTAGCATATTTGCCTCAGAGCTCCGAGGACACAGGTTCAAATCAGACCTCCCCTGTATGGAGTTTGCATGTTCTCCCCATGCCTACGTGGGTTTTCGCCAGTTGCTACGGTTTTCTCCCACATCCCAAAAACACGCACAGTCGGTTAATTGAAGAGTCTAAAGGTGTGAATGGTTGCTTGTTAACAAAGTATGTGCCCCGCGATCGGCTGGTGACCAGTTCAGGGTGTACTGTAGTGACTATAAACGGAACGGAATATGAATGGATGAATGAATAAAAATACAATAAAAACACATCTCCAGTGGAATATACAATTCCAAAAATCTCATAGTACAAACAGTTAACATAACAATGAATGTATACTGCTGTTGTGTACATTGCAAAGTAATATACTTATGTTCATGCGCTTGTAGCAGTGCTGTAAAAATGAGTATTTGCGGGAGATGCGAACAAGCTACCTCAAAGTAGGAGCATTGTTACAGTCCAAATTGTGAGGCGTTCAATGTCACTCTTGTCGTTAAAAAACCTCACGAACACTCTCTTGCAAGAGTATGTGAAACAAAACTCGCTTCTTGAGAGGCTTAAGAGTAGCCCTAGCGGATGGGTTACCAACTCACCTAGCTTGTTAGCCTGCTCAATTCTCAACCCACGTAAAGGTTGCGGCATGGATTGGAGTCACATTGGTGGTGCAATCCAGATTTGGTGGTTTTTGTCAGTAAAATCTCTCTCCTCGAAAGCCTCAAGGGTATCGCTAGCTGGTCTCATAAGCACCCTGCTCAGGCAGCACATTTAGTCCACTCAACTCACAAGTGACCAGCGTATCGTAACATGACAGTTGCCTCTTTAGCATCCCAGTCTCCAGGCATGATCAGTCAAACCATTTTATTCCAATTGCTACATTTGTGAAACGTTTAAAAGGGTAAATGGGAATCATATTTGTGTTTCCCTCGTGGGGTGTGTCAGGCCAATAGTAATAGCTGCCATACTTAAAACAGAGTGACAACATTGTAACTCAATGAATTCATAATTCAGCATCAAACAGTAAAGAGCAAAAACGGGTGGCATCCAAAATGCTGTTTTCTCACTTTTTCTTCCTCTTTTGTTATGTGACTGCTTATTACAAGAAGAGGACAAATTTTGTTTTAGTTTGAAGTGTAGTGGTTGTAATTTGAGCATTTGCCGTGGGTGGACTGTAGATAAACGCTTGAATGAATGCAGAGACAACAAACAAAAGAAACTGAGAACGGAACAAGAACAGAAAGGCACAGTTGGAGACAGGCAGAGCAGCAGTGAAGAGACTGAACAGAAAAGTCTTTTTTTAAACTGGGCCAGTCAAAGAAGTGTCTCCGTGGGTATTGTGGGCCCTGGAGAGGACAAAGTCATATCAAATATGGCTGTTTGGATACATTGTACGGGGCCCCATTTCATCTTTTATGAGTTTTTTTTTCCCCCCAAAACTGCAGTCCTTTTTTTGAGAAATTCTTTTTTATTTTGAGGGGGGGGGGAATTCCTCATAACTTGGAAAATAATACAAATATTTGCTAATGGTGACAATTTGATCCTGAAGCAGATTATTTTTCATTTGACAAATCGTGTCGAAAATGATTTTGGAACTGGCTGTGCTCAATTTCAAAAGTTCTGTTGTACCATATGAGCTCTCACCTCCCGCGAGGCTCCACCTTGAACCAACTTCGATTTGATTGCATCATTTGATCTTCAGACGAGAGGCGCAAGGCTCCCCTCTGCACTTTTTGTCCTCGTATCTCCTGTCTCACACTCGCTCGCTCTTATTGTTCTCCCACCTTCAGTTTGCCCCCCTGGGTGGTCTCTGCTCTCCCCGCCCTTCCGTCCCTCTCCTGTTTCAGTCTCATCAGTCTCTCTCCTCCTCATCACGGTCCTCTATGCGTGCACACTCTCTGCAGAGGTAAACTGTCCTCTTGTGGTTGTTGGCATGTTTCCCATCTTGTACATTCCCGCTGCCTCGCTGTGGGTTGCTGTGGAGAGGCACCAGGAGAGAAGCACTTGCCCCGCTTTTGTCTTCCTTTTTCCTGCCCAGGCTTCAAATACCAGCTGCAGAGTGCTTTTTTTTCCTCCTCCATATACTTTTATTTCCATTTCATATGTACTTATATTTTCACATTGTCATCATAAACCTTACTTCTTCACCATAGTGACCTACATCATAAATTAACATACAGTACATACATAGAATACAACAGGCAGACTAAAAGTGAGTTCGTGTTTACGGATGTTATCATGGCAATTAAAGCATGCACTGTGTATATGTAAACTTTTAAAGGACATTGGTAAAGGTGTGTTTGCTCTTGAGTTAAACAAGCTCTGAGTGGGAAAGTGCAGTCGTGGAAAATCTCTGCAGTGATCCAGAAGGTGTTTGTGTTACCTTCGGCTGTGTTGTCAGCGTTGCATGGACACGGAGCGACTCAGAAATGCTTGTGGGATTTAATTGCAGTTCAAGAAGACTTGTGCTAATAGGGATGTAAAAGCTCACATCCATGCATACGTTCATTATGAAGACATTAGAACATAGCAGTAAAAACAGACATGAATAAGCTTTGAATGGTTAGTGCACTTTAACCATGTTGTCATGGATTTTCCTGTCCGCCAGGAAACCTCATCTATAAAAAGAAATATTTGGATGGCAGCAGAGGATTGCAATATCTCCTTGGGGACACGGATTCAATTTAATAAACGCTAAGTGAAAAAAAGAAATCAAGAAAAGGCTTTCACGTGGCTGCAATGTTAATGCATTACCCTGAACCTATTTTGTTCCATCAACAACAGATCAGATTTCTGTTTGTGTGTGTTTGTGAGAATTACACACATTTAAAGTTTGATTATTTAACAGAAGATATAAAAGACTATCCTTTTCAACGTAATGACGTTCCTGGCATGGCACAAATATTGACAAATGTGGTTATTGGTTACTGGAGAGATAACATCTTATTCCACAGAAGAACACAACTGGGCACTTGTTCATTTGACCTGCAGCTATGCAGCATCTCCAAATTATGTTTTCATTGTCCTAATGGTGATAATGAAGTGGGCCGCATCAAATATATGAAGAGTGTTTGAGTATTTTCACACGAGAGCAAGGAATTAGCCAGCCGGGTTCAGAATGGACAGCATCCATGCAACAGGACGAACAACACCAGAAATGTAGCAAGTCTTCACAAAATATTGTACCGTCAAACAAATCAATGAGATTCACAGCTTTTGAGAGCGCTACAGCAGACTGAGAGCTGAATGGCTAATGAGACATGAGAGAAACAAAGAAGAGTAAAACCATATTGGCAAATTTATTTGTATAGTTAATATCATACACAAGGTAACTCAATAACTTAACAATAACTGAACCTGGATTTCAAATCATTCCCACTTGGGGCTGATGTCACTTCATCAAACCACATGGAAGCAAAGCATCTGTTCTTTGCCACACACATTGATTACGCAACGGTCGCAGTCCATGTGTTACTCATTGTTGCATACATTGGGTTTCAAATCAATATCTGCATTTGTCTTACAGGTAAAATGTCAACAAGCCTGAAGATGTCCAAGATCTGTGCTTTGGTGTTCATGACATGTGAGTCAAAGTAATTACACCTACAGGATGTAATCCAAGATTTGCCAGAACAATGGCGCTGGAATAATTACAAGTGAATACTATGGAAGAAGTACAAGCACAAATATTAACACGCTCACAGGAACAGAAATGTAGTATTCTCAGGGTAGCAGGAGTTTTTATGTATGCAGTGTTGGGCTAATGATGCAAAGATTACTTGACAAAATGTTTTACTTACGAAAGGTGAGAACCTGCTTTTCTGAAGGCAAATTGTCATATTTTATTGACAGTCTTATGATACGTAAAACTATCCAGTACCTACGTTAAGATTTGTCTCATAATGCTAATTTGTGTTCCTCCCATCTCTTGCAGGTATCTCAATGGTGTTTGCCGAAGAACAGAATCGTAAGTGTAAATGATAGATCATGTTGGATCGTTATCCAAAAAATGCACTTTATGTGAAGGTTTAATTCAAATGACCCTAGTATTCTGTTCTGAATACACACAAAACGTGCATTGCAGTGTCCTTACACAGCAGTGGTCAAACATTAGTGAGGGAATCAAACTGGGCCACAGTGTATGCTCATCTCACACTGAACTGTTGACTCTTGTGGTCCTGTTTGATAGTTGAACGGTTCGATGGCTGTCAGATAAGTTGTTGGACTCGTGTCACAAAATATAGATTTGAAGTCCAAACTGACAGTTTTTTCCTTAGCATATTCCCCCTAGATTCTAACACATCTTCGTGGACTCCTGGAAGGAGACATTCTTTAAAATGACTCCCCTTGAGATTGGGATATAGGAAATCAAAAAAATAATAATCAAATGGAGCCAAGGTCACATGAGTAGAGAGGTTACTCCAGCAAGGCAAGGATCTTCTCGGTCAGGAACGCTCGCGTTCTCAGGACCTTGTGAAAAGGCTCGTTGTCGCGATGAAGAAGCGACCTGCTGGTTGATTTTAGTTTGGACTTGAAATTAAGATTTTGTGACGCCACTCCTGGAGCTTTGGTGACACACCTCATTTATGTCATGTACCTGATACTCATACCAACTTTGTTTCTGTCTCGACAGTTGAAGATGACCCATTCACCTTTGGTAAATCCTCTTGATCTACTCCAACTTCTTTAAAAATACAATCACCATCACTATTTACTAAACTAATGATGTGGATCATCTCTGTTATTGGACTTGAGACTTTTGAAGACAAGATCAGATCCATCGTGTGCACCATGAGAATAGATTAGACATAAGACCTTCCGCTTTGAATTGCACTTGACAGCTCTTCACTGGAACAAGCAGGAAGTCACCATGAAAAGGGTTGATCAAAGTCTTAAAAGCAGTGAAAAATAAATTATGAGTTGATATTACTCTGAAAACAGGACTCCATTGATGTGTTGAATAACACCCAAAAAAAACTGACACACCACCACTGACTACTTGAGATTTTTTGAATTCTTTGTGTAGAGAATACTAAATATCGATGTCTAAAATCAAGAAAGACCTTCGTTTATCTAAGTTGAGAATTTTCCTCAAGCACGTGGAACCATTTTTTTCCATCCTTAATGTGGGGATTTAGTTGAGTATGGTGTACCGCTACATTGGCTTGACTTCAGTGCAGGTAGACCTAGGCAGGTAGATTTAACTCCCACTCTGTGACGCTGTGAAGTGTTGTACGTCTTCATTTGCACCATGCAGCTGAATGGTGACCGGTCCGGGTCATGGTCAGGCTTTCACCTGTAGTTGGCTCCAGCTCGCTGTGACCCTGAACAGGATTAAATGCATAGAAAATGGCTAGCGGTTAGGATTTGTAAAGTGGAGCTAGTTAAAAAGAATCCTACACGGTATTAGAAATACCCACAAAACTAGATAAGTAAACATCTCCAAGAGGAATCTGAAAAGCAGTGGGTAAATTTTCTCCACATTTTTGAATTTGTAAATCCTGATCTGCACAGACTACCACAGACTGCGTGTTGGAGGTTTGATTCTTGCAGCTGTCCTTTGTCTCATCGGCATTACCATCCTGTTCAGTAAGATTCAGAACGCACATACAAGCATGCACTTCTTCGTACACAAATGTATAGACATCGGTCATAAAAATGCTTTAAAAAAGAATTTAAACCTTTATGTACCAAATATAATGAGCAATTTTCTCTTGGCCCAGGTGGTCACTGCAGGTGCAAGTTCAAGCAGGACAAAAGGTGATACTTGAACTTAAACTTGCTTATACTATTTCAGTTGAAAATGTTTGTCAGTAACAAATTGTACAAGTATGTCATACGTCACTCTGTGCTCACATCTCTCTGCAGGAGGAGGACAGGAAGCAACACTCAGGCAATGCTCAATGATCAAGGTAGTGTATACAGTACTCGTCAGCTAGCAGACGCACATCAAATGCCTGCCACCCAAAATGATATACACCTATGCGTAATATCACACTTGAATACTCAGTCGATATGCTTAAGTTTGCCCTCTCCGTTCCTGCTAAAATATTGACAATTTTATCAGCCGTTTGCCATCGTGCCAAAGTCTAAAGTTATGTTTACTCTGGACGTGTTTGAGCTGCTGATACAATGTGGAGCGTAGCTTCATGTCGACCAGCGGTGGCCTGGTCCGCACTCGGGTGCTGTGTATACGTGAAAAGGACAAAGGAGAACAAATATTACATCAACAGGAATTGAACATTTAAGAAATATTTAATTGGTCGCCGTTTCGGTGCTGTAAACGCCAAATGTGATGCTCTTTGTCTGCAGGTCGCGCCTGTGATTGCTAGGAGTTGACAAGAAACTTCCTGGAGTCAGATACTGCAGAAGCGTCAACATTTGAGGCACAAGTACCTCTACTCGGAGATTTTCATTGTTTAGGAAACCAACAGAAAGTTGGAAGGTGTGGGCTTGTTGTGACTGACAACTGCGCTTTCATGCACTCACAAACACACACTTGCATTTCATAACTCTTGTACACATACTTCATAGCGCTTTCATATCATTCAGTTGAACTTTTTTTATTTGTCATAATTATCCAGCAGTTTGCATTCAAAGCTTGAATTGATTAAAGTGAAAGTGGCCTGTTACACAAACCAAGTACCAAAACAGTTCCATGTATGTTGTCACGCTATCCCAATACTCTGTATTGTGTGTAAATAAAATGTAGAGCTCGACATTAGTTGGCTACTTTAGGTAGCCTAACGCATGTTACATGTATTCATGTCAAATACATGAAATACACATCATAATAATCATCCATGGGTTACTATATTTCAAGTGATGTGTTAATAAATGATGGTAATCTTTTAATATTTCTGTTTAGCTTCTTTGAGCAATGCAGTCGATGTCACCATTCAGAAACGTTCAATTTCAATTAAAGAAATGCTGAAATGAAAACTGAGAACCACTTTCATTTTGGCCGTTTCGAGGATTCCTCTGAGTAAGGGCAACAAGAGTGTTGGGAGTTCTCATCTTGCCATGATGAAAACGACAGTATGCTTGCACCTACCTACACTATTTTGTAAATGCAACTGACCTATAGATGGCAGCAAAACGACATACAGTAAGCTCAGATGGACTATTAAACCGAGGTACTACGTATAGTGTATCTTCAATGTTCTCTGGACTGTTCCACATTTGATTGCATTGAACGCACTAAATTATTCTATGGCACCAAATGCACAATCAAATAAGTAAACATTTATAAACAATAGGATTAATCAAATTTAGTAAATAAATTAAAAATGCTGAAAATAAATAAGGATGTGAAAAATGGCAGCTTCTGGCTTCAGTGTTGAGAGAGCAAAAGAGCAAGTCTATGCAGATTACAGAGAAATAATACTGTATTGCCAATGGGACCATCAGACAAACGGTTTTTTAGTGCCAGTACAGTCCCAGAAGCCAATCCAGCCAGAAGAACACCTTCTTTCCCTTTTTTTCACTGGTGATCGTAATGAGCATGGGAGGTATAAGTCCCATCAAACAGACAGCTTGAAAGGAAAAAAAATCAAGTTGGACCGGTTCACTTCAATCATAAAAAAAAAATAAAATAAAATAAAAAAACTACATTATTGAGAAGAGTGGTTCACAAACTGAGGTTCACGGAAAACCAGTGGTCCCTGAGGTATTACTTCGGGGTTGAGAAAATGTAGTTGTAATAAGCAATCATTTGTTGTTGGGCATCCCTATTAATGGGGGCCAGCCCAGCACACCAATAAAACGACTATACAATAATGATAATAAAACTTTTTACTCCTTCCTACTTTAGCTCGGGCTCACCCAAAGGCTCCAATTTGATTGACTTACAGGATCATGTCATCAGATATTCATACGCGTTTACAGTATTTTAGGAATTTTTCAAGCTTTTTTTTCTCACATGCTGGTGGGGCAAGGCAGCCTCTGGGCCGCAAAGCGCCACACGAGATCCAACAAGGTCTACAGGGCACGGCTCATGACACCACCGGTCATAAAGCGATTCAAAAGAAGTGCTTCCTTTTCAGCATGAGAAAGGACATTATGTTGGAGGAAAAGGATCAGAACGACCTCGGTCGTCTTTCCGTTTCTGCCTTTTCAACAAAGGGTCATTCGGCCATTGAACTTGATGCCCAAGGATTTACTGACACCTAAGGGTAGAAACAGCACATTGCAACACAGACAGCAATTTCCATTTTATTTTGTGGGTTTACATGAATCAACTGTAGTTCGGCTTTTATGCATTCCTTGTGAGTTTTGGGGGGACACTTTGGCACTTTGATGGCATGTCAAACGCCTTTTTATAAGCGCACTGTTATGATTCGATTAGATGTATTGTGCCATTATGTCTTGTAGAGATGAGAGGACACTAAATGTGCCCGAGACTATGCTCACGTCTCACAGGCGACTATTACCTTCCGTTTTCTCCACGAGCACATTTAAAGTGAAACATAGTAGACGTCTCTGGGAAATTAGCAAAAGCAAATTTGCGTCAAGGAAGGCCTTAAGGTAACAATTGGGAAATAATTTAAAGCATAATATAATGGAAAGCAGGCATGTTGGGAAACGGGAAAATTAATTACAAACAGGTTCGATTTCTCCCCCCCATTTGTACAAAACTAGATTTGAGTTTTGAATTGTGTTTCCTTCACCTTAACTGCTTGTTGCTGTATTCTTGTCTCCTTAATCCGCCGTTTGCATGTTCTGATCATTTCAGGATGCCCTCAATTTGCTCCGGCGTTTTGCTGATTCATGACGCACTTTGGAGCGCTTACCGCCTGCTATTGTTGCGATGCTTTTATTTTGAAAGTCTCGACTGAAAAACGGGCCGCCATTTCGTTGATTTTGATGTGATCGGAGAGAGTCAACCCCTTCTCATTTTGTCATCCCTCCAAATACCATCAGGTCAAACTTCGGTTAACATACAAACAAATCTATTCAAAGGATATTGGCCTGGGTCTAATCGTTAGAAGCCCCTTTTTTTTCGTCTTTCCCATTAAGAAAGCTGACCGGTATGGACCCAAGCGCTCCTCCAAAGGAATGGCCAGATGAGAAGTCCTCCATGGCCCAGGCGCCTCCGCCACCCTACCAGGACAATCAAAACCTGGGTTACCCCCAGCCTGGGCCGGGATACCCCCAGCCGGGACCGGGTTTTTATTCTCGTGCCCAGGTAAACATTTTTGATAAATTTTTTTTTCCAAACGTGTATGTATTTGTTTATATTGTACAAGTTGTTCTTTTTCTATTTTTGAGTAGACGTTAACAAATCGATTAATGCTCCTACTGCTAAAAGTTATTCCACATTTTCCTCGACCGAGTGTTGGAACTAAAACAGATGAGAATTTTCCTGGGAAAAAAAAGTCATATTAAACACTAATTATTTCCCCTAGCCTTCTGTTGGATTAATTGTCCATAAAATTTATCTCATATTTGCTATTTTGCTTTGCTTAATATGCTTGAATATTATAATGCAACAAGGAAAGGCACATATACTTCCCAACCATCACAGAGTCTTCTCCTGACTTTTTTCGACAACTCCCGCCAATTCGCTGACTCTTTTCGTGGAGCAGAAGCTGTCGATCTGGTAAACCAGATTGAGAAAAAACACCCAGAATCACGCCTCACGACCCAATGAGATTTTAACACAGCTAACAAACTCCCTAAATATAAGCAGTACGTAAAATGTCCCACGAGGAAAAATAAAACTCTAGACCACTGCAATACTTCAGTTAAACAAGCATATCGTGCAATTCCCCGTGCTCACCTCGGCTGTGCTGATCACTGCTTACTCTACTTAATACTTACATACAGGCAAGCACTTCAGTGCGCGAAGCCCTTGGTAAAATCAGTTAAAAAGTGGACCAACAAGGCAAAATTTGAACTTCAAAGCTGCTTTGATTGCATAGACTGGGGTTTCTTTGAAAATTCTTTGAGCAGCCTAGATATATTTCCGGATATTGTTAGTATGTCAGTTTCTGTGAGGAGAAACCTTACAGAAAGGTTTTGTGTACCAACAAAAAAACATCTGACTTACTAAATTAACATTGCAAAGAGGGATTATGCAGCTAAACTGGAAAAACATCTTGGCCCTGATGACTCCAAATTAGTCTGGCACGGATTACAATCACTCGCTCATCACAAGTGATGATCCCCAGTAAACAACGATAGTGGGCTAGCCGACGAACTGAACAGCTTTTACTGCATATTTGAAAAGGACACTTTCACTCCACACACCCACTAAGGCGCACCACCGTGCACTTCAACATCTCCAACTCCACCATTTAACATCCATGACCCCTAACGGGACAAGCCGAAAGGAAAAGAAGAAGAAGAAGAAGAAAGCGACATGAGGCAGATGCAACAAAAGATCAACAAAGTACCAGGCCAGACCTTGTGTCCCCATCCTGCCTTAAAGTCTGCACAGACCATTTGGCTCCTGTCTTCACAAAGATCTTCAACCAGTCACAAGAACTGTGTGAAATACCAACCTGCTTCATACGCTCCACCATCATCCCGATCCCATAAAAAGTCTTACTTAGGTCTTAATGACTACAGGCCTGTTGCCTTGACATCCGTGGTCATGAAGGCCTTGTGCTGGACCACCTCAAGAGCATCACAGGTCCCCAGCTGGACCCATTGCAGTATGCCTATCTGCACTGCATCTTGAATATCTCAACAGCGAGGGAACCTATCATAGGATACTGTTTGTGGACTTTACCTCTGTGTTCAACAGCACCATCCCCGAACTGCTCTCCTCTAAACTTCTCCAGCTCAGCGTCTCGCCTGCCATCTCCAAGTGGATCTACAACTTCCTCACAAGCGGAACACAACAGGTGGAGCTGGGGGACACCACCTCATCCAGGCGTTCTAACAGACTGTTTTCGACTGACGCCACACACATTCCGGTTTAGAACGCGGTTACCATTTTGGTTGGATGAATTTGAGGAAAACAAACCGTAACTAAACAGGAATCAGTTCAAGAAGGCGTATGAATGTGGGTGCACAGCTATGTGATCGGTTGCTCAAACGAAAGTGGGCGTTGTAAAGCGGCTTTCTTTCGACTGCTAGCTGTGATCAAGAACCAGTGCGACAAAACGGAGCAGTTATCAGCCAAACGGCGACAACTGTGGCTGTCTCGTATCAGCAGAGCCGATCTAGCAGCCAAGTCCTTCCCTTATGTCGGAGTTTGCTCAGAGCATTTTCCTCTTGATAAGTATTGGATACCTTTTAGAATTTGTCACCTACTTAGCAATAACTAAGTTCTGTGAAGGAGAAGTATTCTTTAGGGCCAAGGGCCTACATAATACAATGCATGTCTCCAAAATCTGTATTTTCTGATTTATTTTAATAAGTTTGCAAAAATGAGTTGCCACACCGCTAGCTGTTTCATGAGTTGAGTTAAAAATGTAGCCGTGGAAGTGGAGAAAGAGGTGTAGGCTCCACTTGGGACTCGTCCCAGTCGAACTTCTCTCTCTCCTTCTTGGTAACAAAATCGAAAATAATAATCTACACCTCTTTCGTTGGTATAATCAATATAATCTAATACAAGGCTGACTGTAACCACGCAAATGAATACTTTCGACAGCATTCACTCAGAAATGAAGTAGCCTCAACCTACATATTTAATTTGCATTGTGCGGTACACCAACCTTAAGGTCAAGTGTCGTCAAACAGATGATTTTTGGTATATTATTAATGAAAAACCCACAGCCAATATGGTCCCATGTGTTTTTTCACCACAAAACATGATTTTGACATACAGCTTTTTCTAACTCCCACCATGAAAATCCTATCAGGAATTTGTTTTCAAGAAGAAGCAGGAAGTGACGTAAAGGACAGCGGCGCCCCCTCGTGGACTCGTTTGTTTCCATTAGTTTTACCTCCGGGAAGGTAGCTCGTTGTTCCTTTGTGTTAGCCAAAATGCCGGCTCATTGCATTGCTGGACATTGCTTGAACACTCGGGAGAATGGAATTACCCTTCATAAGTTTGAAATAGACCCTGTTCGTTGTGAAAAATGGATTGCACGGGTGCAGAGGACGAGAGCTTCGTGGGTTCCAATTGACAGGTAGGTGTGTATACAGCAACAACAAAAAAATGAGAGTTTGGGGCGGACCATGTAATCAGTCTCTCTCATAACGTAGCAAAAGATCCGCGTATGAAATGTGTTGATGTGCGCATACAGGTCCAAAAAAAAATAATAGTTTGGGCGGACCACGTAATCGGTCTCTCTCATAGCGCAACAAAAGATCCGCGTATGAAATGTGTCGATGTGCGCGTCGCCCAGCCAACAATGTCTCAATAGTGTTCATCGCATACTGCGGTGACTTTGAATATACTCCTAAAAGCACCACCTCCTCCTTATATGCCACGATGGACGCAGAAATGCAGCCACACCGGCTGAGGCGCCGCGTTCAGCGGTCACGTCTTCTGCGAAGGCTGCGCGTCGGGCTTTGTGACGGAGGCAGCTCTGAAGAACCCAGCAGAGAATGCGTTACTCAGTCGCGTGCGCGCATAAAGCGCACCGGCTCGACTGTGAGCACCCCCCGAAAGCCACACCGGCTCATCTCCACCGCGGAAGTGGATCGGACGGGATGCGGTTTGGCCGTGATGGCATATCATCTGAATATGGCTCGAAACAATAGTGTAATATTGCCCTGGTAACTTCACTCGGTTGTGTGGTGTTGTCCTTTTCGGAAAGAGCTTCAGTGTCAGAAGGGGCGTTGGAAAAATCCGAATATCTCTGTTGTTCGGCTTCCGCAGTAGCAGGCACTGCGCGTTTTCAACAGCGGAAGTGACGATGACGTCAAGGACAGAGAACGCGACTAATATGGCGACCACTTGGATGTCGAGGGACACTCAATTGCGCAACTTTGTGCATGGATGATGTGCTCGCCACTCACTTTTTTTTTTCGTGTAGACATCGAAGTAAATCCTGTTATATGTATTTTTCATTACAATATCTATTTTAGAATGTTTATAGGGATGACAGTCCCACTTTAGCAGTGTGGAGACACAGGTTGCTTAGAATGGATACCGCCGCAACACAAACCGAGCCATTGATGAATTGGTTGTAGGCCTCCAGACCCTTTGTAATTCTTTAGTTGGTCCACGGTTTAAGCGCTTGTCAATAAGAGGATACAGTTGACAATGTCTGGATAGGTTACCGACGCTCACAGTTTGAAATTCTTGTTCCATTTGTGTTTCGCCAAGGCATATGGGTCGATATTGTCGATCAAAGCACACTTCTTGGCGTAATGGTTTCTTGAAACAACATCTAATGAGCCCCGATAACTTTCCAAAGTCTTTTTAGCCATCATACGTCACTTTTAACAGTTGTACGAACATTTATGTAACTCCGGTCTACGCAAAAGCAAGAGTGAACGGCGCGTCAGTATAGTGAACCCATTCAACATGGCCGCGTGCCCTGGATGTAGTCCTGTGGTCAAAAACAGTCTATAGCACGGGGCACCCCAGGGTTGTGTCCTCTCCCCTCTACTCTTCTCACCCTACACAAACGACTGCACCTCAAGGCACCTGACTGTCGAACTCCTGAAGTTCGCTGATGATACCAATTGTCATCGACCTCATCAAAGACGGCAACGAGTCTGTGTACCGTCAGGAAGCGGCGAGACTGGAGCTTTGGTGTGGCCAACACAATCTGGTGTTGAACACTCGAAAAACTAGAGAAATGATTGTGGACTTCAGAAGACATCCTTCACCACAGCTGCCTCTTATGCTTTCCAACTCTCGTGTCCACCGTTGTGACCTTCAAATTCTTGGAAATTATATTCTCACAGGTCCTGAAGTAGGAGACGAACATCAACTCCATCCTCAAAAAAAGCCCAGCAAAGATGTACTTCTTGCGGCTTCTGAGAATCATGGCCTTTCACAAGAGCTGCGGACAGAGTTCTACACAGCGGTCATCCAATCACTACTGTGTACCTCCATCACAGTCTGGTTTGGGGCTGCCAAAAAAGATCAAACTCCGACGGGCAATCAAAACCACCGAAGGGATTGTCGGCACCACCCTACCCACCCTTGAAGACTTGCACGCCACTCGAACGAGGACCAGAGGGGGCACGATCTTTTTGGACCCTCCACAACCTGACCACCAAATCTTCCAGCTCCTTCCGTCGGGTAGGCACTACCGGTCAATGAAAATGAAAACTAGCAGGCATTCAGAGTGTTTTTTCCCTCTTGTAATTAGGTGATTAAACTCTTGATCACCAAACCTATGATTTTCTGCCATGCGCCGTTGTTGGGACACACCTTCACATCCTGCTGGTCCAATCGGTATCAGTATTAGTAATATATACTATTGGATGATTCGTCACTTTAAACTGGTTCCTTTGCACAATTGTCATTGCACTGGAGTATAACAGTGAACCAGAAACGGGTACGGGCACTCTGTACAAGCATAACATAATGTGGGGCGTTGACGCACTCTTTACTGCTCTAAATGCTCGACGATGCTGCATCTTGCACATCTGTGACTCTTAGAAGGAATTGTTCCAATTAACTGAATGTCTCTCGTGCTTTGTTCTTGTTTGTTTGTTCTTTGTTCTGAAGGTCGTACCAGGGCGGCACCGACTGCCGGAGACATATTCCTTGTGTGTTGTTACATACTTGGCCATTAAAGCTGATTCTGATTCAGATGAATTAAACTGTGTAGAATTATATACACACCTATTCTTTGCAGGAGTCAGTTTATCCGCCACCATACGGCGGACAGCAGCAATACACGGCGGGTCAACAATACCCACCCCAGGCCGGCATGGTCACCATCCAGCCCACGGTGCTGGTGACCAGGGCGCCGCTGGAGACCCCCGTCAATGACTACATGTGCTACTCCATCTTCACCATGCTGTGCTGTTGCCTGCCCCTCGGAATCGCCGCCCTCATCTACTCAATTAATGTAAGTTGAAGTCATTGTCAGCTTTTACACCCAACCCCCATTCATTAGTATTTCCACATGGATCTCTTATACGCACCTCACTTTTCTTAACGAGTTTTTACTGTACCTTGGACATCCGCATATTTGGCACCTGCAGATGAACCTTTACACTGATTTGTCTCCAATGTTTGTCTTTTTTTTTCATAAATTTGTATTCCTTTTATGACTGGGACCAAACACAAAAACCCTTAATGGCAGTAAAAACATTTTTCAAATGCATTTATAATGGCCGTGATAATGGCTATCTGCACATTTTCTATATTCGGAGTGCCGCCTCCTTGAATAGCGAGGGACACACACCACCCTGAGGCCATAATATTAAACATTAGGATCCTGTACAGAAAGGTCACTGTCCGTCCACAAGTTGTTGGGTGGAAACGTCCTCTTTGATGTTCCATTGAGTTCGGTTTTGGGGCTTCTTTAAAGGGGAACTCAAGCCATTTTTGGGGGAAGGTTTAGAATACGTTTTATGTGTCCCTGCTAGTCTAAGCACAGTATTCTCATTTATATTGGAATGAGTAGTAAAAGCGATCAGTTAATCAGTTTTCATTCATCTCAGCGAGCCGCCATGTTGGACAATGTCCCCTTCTGCTGTCAACCGAAATTAATGCCACATCGACCCCCGCTGGTTGCGTCAGCGAAATGCGGAATGTCACGAATAAAACCCAAAAAACAACTTACCAATGTATGTCGCAATAACATTTTGTTCAAGTAACCAGGTTTAATTACATTTTCATAAGAAATGTTTTCTTCTCGTTTGTTATGAATCGCTATCCTCTCAAATGAAAGCTTTATTTTGAAAGTCAAATTTCACCATTCATCAAACCATCCTTCCAATCACACCAGCTGTTCTTGGCCACGGCAAGGCTGGAGCGAATCTCATCTTATATTGCGGAAGTTCGCCCACACCTCATTAGCTTGATAAGTACAAAAAGTTGAAGATTAACTCTTATCAAAAGAAAAATTGCTGTACACGTGTCATTGAACTCCAGGTTTGAACTGATGCTCAGTTTTATTCTCTAAAGTTTGTCAATAATTAACAGGGGCAACTTGGATGATATCTTGTCTGTGGTTGTGTGTGTTCCTTATCACGCAAGGAATTTTAAGGTTACACACTGACACAAGAAGGAAAATACAATGTAGAAAGTATGGACAATGTGTACCTTTTAGCTTTATATGAGGTACTTCCTCTGTGAAACATCACAGTGTTTATTGACTGATGATTCTTGTAAGGCTGCACGATTCCCTCTCTGCGTCTGTTCCCAGAAGCTACGAGCAGGCACTTGAGATGTTCAAACCGCAGGCCTGCAAAACATTTTATTTTGCTTTCAAAAATAAAAGAAAACATTTCACATGCATTTTGTATGTATTTCTTTTTTTTAATCCTTTTTTATTGCCAGAATATATTTATATGTTATATGAGATTATTTAAACTATTAGTAAATAACACATTAATTGCTTCCAGTTGTCATAATCAGTGGTTTGACCTGTAATTCATAACGCTAATGGTAATTTGTTATAATTATGATTTTGCTGTGATTGGCTGACAACCAGTTCAGGGTGTACCCAGCCTCCTACCCAAAGATAGCTTGGATAGCCTCCAGTGCAGTGAGGATAAGCGGTTCAGATAGTGGATGGTTGGATTATAATTTTGACATTATTTTATTTGTTATTCAGGTCACTTGCTGGGATTAAAGGGTCATTGTAGATGAGTGAGTCATTGCAGTTGTATGAGGAAAGAAAATGTCTTTAGGGTAGGGTTCCATATATGGTCTGCTTTAATAATTGCAGGGGAAAAAAAATCTTCATTTGCAGTTTTGTCAAGACGAAAGTTCTAGTTCGTGTGCCGCTTTAAGACTTCGTGCAGTATTTATATCATGTACAGTGCTTTCAATTTAACTGATTAGACACAGTTTATTTCAAGTAACACATTGATTACCTTTGCGAGGCTTGACACCTTTACTGACTTCTTTACGTATGTTTCGCCTCTTGACTTTTTGAAGTTCAAATGTGTGGCGACGAATATTTTCGTCAAAACTAGATCTTTTGTCTGTGACATTTTCAAAGTAGTGAATGTTAGTTCAAGCGGCATGGTGGGTCAGCTGTAAAGTGTTGGCCTCACAGTTCTGAGGACCTGGGTTCATTCTCGGACTCACCTGTGTGGAGTTTGCATGTTCTCCCCAAGCCTGGGTGGGTTTTCGCCGGGGACTCCGGTTTCCTCCCACCTCACAAATATATGCAACATTAATTAGACACTCTAAATTGCCCCTAGGTGTGATTGTGACTGCAGCTATTTGTCTCGCAGTTGACTGGCAACCAGTTCAGGGTGTACCTTGCCTCCTGCCCGTTGACAGCTGGGATAGGCTCTGGCGCTCCCGCGCCCCTTGTGAGGATAAGCGGCTCAGAAAGTGGACGGATGTTAATTCAGTGACTAAAATAGCTTTTAGGGAAAGACAGCCAACTATATGTGTAACATCTCAGTGACTGGCTTTTTGGCGCTTTCTAGAAGTCAACTGGCATCGACTTGCTTTGGAAGACTCGCTGGTGCCAAAATAGGCAGACCTGCATTCTATCAAATATAATGAGAAAACACAGAGTATACTTTCTGTAATCAGAAATGTCTGGTAAACTTTATCTGAGATGTGTAAGTATTGTTTTTGCTATTGAATTATGGTATTCTCCACCCCAAGTTTGTGGTTTAAATGTACCCAATTAAGTGGCTGCAAATTGTTACCCTAAATTTATTGGGTAAATTTTAACTTACAGTGTAAGCTAATTTGAGCTCTCTTTGATCCACTCGACAGGAAGAGTAAACTCAATATTCTCAGACATGCTGTGGTGAAGGCACTTTGCTGTTTATATTCTTCCAAAGACAGCGTGAGCTAGTTTGTCCAGGACCGAAAGCACTCATTTACTCATGAATTTTATTTTGTAACACGTTTTACGGGATTTGTAAAAGTGATATCTCCAACTGTAAATTGCATTCTTTTCACATTACTTTCCCATCCAAGTTCCTGGAACGTTGCCGCGACAGCTGCGCGGAAAACGTTTTTTGGAAGCAAGAGCAAAAACATACTTGAGTGGATGTTGATTATGCAGAAATATTTCCTCTTTTCAGAATTGACTCAGGCAACATAAAACATACGTGATAAGAAAATGTTAGCATTGCAGAAGACGTCGTAGGTCTTAACAACATGTTTGTGGCTCGTTGTTGCCAAAATACCCAAAGATCCACAATTTCAGACAAATTTTCATTTCTTGCTGTGTTAATATTGGTGTATTTTAGGGGAAGATCTATCTCATGTAATGCAGCAGTCATCATTCCACCCCACATACTGCTGGCTAAATGGCAAGGCTGGTTTTCGTTAGAATGACAGCCAGCGGGCTGGAACTCAAGCCAGACGTCTCCTTTTCCATCTTCCCGGACAGCGGCAGGCTTTTCGTGGCCGCTTGGTAAAAGCAGAACCAAGCGTGTTGAGAACCACCAAGCACCCACGATTTTTTTGTGGCATAGGAATGCATCTTACGAATGAATATGTTTTTAGAAATAGCCAGATAACACAGGATTTAGTCTATTTTAATTTAACACTTGATGGGGAGGGTGGACCTTCAGAGGCGCAGCTGTTTGTATGCAAACTTTAACTTTTTTTATTTATTTATTTTTTTTGGGAGGATTGTTGTTTGACTTTGATCAGTGGCATACGATCTTTTTTGAATTTCCTGGACTTGAGTAATGTAGATAATACTCATAGATATTGCATTGAATTGATGTGTTCTTATTCTCTATCAATTCATTGATTGTAATGATCTCTGGTAGTTACCAAAATATGTTTCAGATTTCCTATTAATCAAATTTTTTTATGTTTGTGGGTGTATTCTGTCTGCTTTTGATTGACAGCTACAGATCATTTACTTTGAGCTTTGCTTCATAGATATGTGATCAGAAACCGTCAGATGCGATTGCCATATTATCATTGTGGAGGTTTCAGCCAATGCATCCAATGGCTGTTTATTGCTTGACCTCCAAAGCCCGCCATCATTCAGTGCCGTAAGAGATGAAACTAATGTGGGTATGAAAGACATCACCTTTGTTTGTTCTGTTTTTCCTAACCCAAATTCATTGTCATGAAAACCTTGAATAGGACTTCATTTGTGAACAGTAGCTCATATTTTACTCACTGCGTAACATCTGTCGATAATACACTTTTAGATCAACTGCTGATTTTTACACATTCAGTATGTTGCAAGTGCACACTTTAAATAAATCTTCCTTTAAAGCAAGTACATCCATGTCCATAAATGGGGGGATCACTTTGGACTTTCTGATTGAATAGGCACCTCTTTATTTCGCAGTACTTTACAGGAAAGTCCCAATGGCGTTGCCGATTATAAGAAACTAATTGGGGAAAAAAACTCAGTGATAAATGTCGGCAGTGCATTCAAACATACATACATACTTCTCTAGATACAGTGAAGAAACTAAGTATTTGAACACCCTGCTTTATTGCAAGTTCTCCCACTTAGAAATCACGGAGGGTTCTGAAATTTTCATCATAGGTGTATTCAACTGTGAGAGAGATAATCTAAAAAGAAAAATCCACAAATCACAATGTATGATTTTTTTAACGATTTATTTGTGGTATACAGCTGCAAATAAGTATTTGAACACCTGAGAAAACCAATGTTAATATTTGGTACAGTACCCTTTGTTTGCAATTGCAAAGGTAAAATCTTTCCTGTAGTTGTTCACCAGGTTTGCACACACTGCAGGAGGGATTTTGGCCCACTCGTCCACACAGATCTTCTCTAGATCAGACAGGTTTCTGGGCTGTCGCTGAGAAACACGGAGTTTCAGCTCCCTCCAAAGATTTTCTATTGGGTTTAGGTCTGGAGACTGGCTAGGCCATGCCACAACCTTGATATGCTTTTTATGGAGCCACTCCTTGGTTTTTCTCGCTGTGTGTTTTGGGTCATTGTCATGTTGAAAGACCCAGCCACGACCCATCTTCAATGCTCTGACTGAGGGAAAGAGGTTGTTCCCCAAATTCTCACAATACACGGTCGCAGTCATCCTCTCCTTAATACAGTGCAGCCGTCCTGTCCCAAGTGCAGAAAAACACCCCCAAAGCATGATGCTACCACCCACATGCTTCACAGTAGGAATGGTGTTCTTGGGATGGAACTCATCATTCGTCTTCCTCCAAATACAGTTAGTGGAATTATGACCAAAAAGTTTAATTGTGGTCTCATCTGACCACAAAACCTTCTCCCATGACTCCTCTGTATCATCCAAATGATCATTGGCAAACTTAAGACGGTCCTTGACATGTGCTGGTTTAAGTAGGGGAACCTTCCATGCCATGCGTGATTTCAAACCATGACGTCTTAGTATATTCCCAACAGTCACCTTGGAAATGGTGGTCCCAGCTCTTTGCAGGCCATTGACCAAGTCCTGTCGTGAAGTCCTGGGCTGATTCCTCACCTTTCTAAGGATCATTGAGACCACACGGGGTGATATCTTGCATGGAGCTCCAATCCGATTGAGATTGACCGTCATGCTTGGCTGTTTCCATTTTCTAATGATTGCTCCAACAGTGGACCTTTTTTCACCAAGCTGCTTGGCAATTTCTCCGTCACCCTTTCCAGCCGTGTGGAGTTGTGCAATTTTGTGTCTGGTGTCTTTGGACAGCTCTTTGGTCTGGGCCATGTTACAAGTTTGAGTCTTACTGATTGTATAGGGTGGACAGGTGTCTTCATGCAGCTAACGATCTCACACAGGTGCATCCTATTCAGGATAATACATGGAGTGGAGGTGGACTTTTAAAAGCGACTTAACAGGCCTTTGAGGGTTAGAATTGTAGCTGATAGGTGTTCAAATACTTATTTGCAACTGTATCACACAAATAAATCCTTGAAAAAAATCATACATTGTTTTTTACGTTTTTTTCTTTCTAGATTATCTCTCTCACAGTGGACATACACCGACAATGAAAATTTCAGACCCCTCCTTGATTTCTAAGTGGGAGAACTTGCAATATAGGAAGGTATTCAAATACTTATTTTCTTCACTGTATATCTATAGATTGTCTTCTTGTGGTGGTCGTCCTCATTGTTGTGAAAGGTAGCAGCTCTTGCTGGTCTGAGGGTGGAGCCGCACTTTTCTTCGCTCTTGTTTGAACAGCCGCATGGCATGAGACGTGTCTACTTCATTTCCTCCCTACAAATACCACTGTTAGTCTTCCAGAAATTTCTGTCTTCCAAAAAATGCTCAAGATAACAACCGTAACTTTGTAGATGTGCTGGTCGATCTTATTAAAGGGGAAGACTTGTAGTTGAAAGATTGGATTTGAAATATATCTAGTGTGACACCAGTGCTGCAACTTTTTTTGTACACCTCATACTTGACCCTGCATGCAACTTTGTCACAGTTGCATAATGTGGGCCATCAGGCAACAGGTGGTTAATTTAATTTACAATGGGGGTTGTTGGATGGTAACCAAACATCCTAGCTGTCAATGGGAAGGAGGCCGGGTAGACCGTGAACTAGTTGCCAGGCAATCGCAGGGCACTTAGAGACAGACAACAGTCGCACTCGCAATCACACCTAGGGGCAATTTGGAGTGTCCAACTAATGTTTTTGTGTATGTTTTTGGGACGGAGTGCCCGGAGAAAACCTACGCAGGCACGGGGAGAACATGCAAACTCTTCTTAGGGTACCCTATCGGTCCTTTGTGATATGATGGATCATATATCATCAGTTCTCTGTGGGGTCATTGTGTACAGGGTGAATCTATAAATGGAATGACTGGTGGTCATCGGAACTAATTAGTGCGGTACAATACCGTATTTGAAAAAAAACTTTTGTTGTCCACTCCTCAACACAAATGATGTCTGTCGTCTCTAAGGTGGTAGATGCACTGTGCAACTCCATCCCCTCCCCATTTCAAGTCTCATATTTTTCAAATACTAGTGTATTTGATGTGAATTCTTTAGATTAAGAGTTGAACAGCCAGTTTCGTACCTCTTCTTTTCTAAAATGCCCTGTACATACCTGAACATCATACTAATGTTCAAAGTGTTTTACATAGTAAAAAGAGGGAACATATTCTGTAACTCTCTTTATTAATGTTCCTGTATCACGTAAGTGAAATAGCCCATATTTGTTTTTTCAGTTGATGTTTAAAAAAAATAAATAAATAAAGGTACATAGACGTATGGCGTTGTTGCATGTACAGTATAATACTGTACGTGGTCCCATAAGTGCCTGTTTGGGTTTGCATTCCACCCAAGCATTATCTTTACTGCTTGTCCTCATAAGGGCTAGAAGGTAAACTGGAGCCTATCCTAGCTGACTTTGGCCAAGAGGCCTTTATATAACCTTTACTGGAGATTACCCAACCGGACCGCTCCCTTTGAGGTTTTTTTTTAGTACATACAGTACATACAGCACATGCAATTGAGAGATGCACATTGCTTTGCTCTTAGCTTTTAGTGAACTTGAAAAAAAAGCCTCCTGATTCACGTAGATGCCACATTTAGAGGAAAACCAATATCCGAAATGTACAATGTGAGTTATGGTTAGTTACTATTGCGTCAGCACAAAATGATACAATGTACTAGTATGGACATTTTAAGGGCTTGTGAGTTTTGTGATGTTGGAGTCAAGACATCGGGGCAATAAAGCAAAAGATATTGTTTATCTCCCACTATCAGGCAAGGGCTGGAAAGGAAACAAGAGGAAACATTTGAGAACAGAGGAGTTATTCAAATGGGGAACGTTGAACTCCATCTGCATCTTTGCTAGCTGTGCTACCAGAAAGAACCCCGATAGGTCCAAGAGTCAAAAAGAGAAAGAAACAGAGAAGAATAGAAGAGTGCCGGAGTGATTTGGGTCTTGTTGCTGGAATGCAGCTGGCCTACTTGACATTCTCAATTTGGTATTTCTGCCACAATGGCCAAGAGAGCAAATGCCCCAGCAAGGGCGTTATTGTGCAATAAAGAAGCTACACTTGAATTTACCAGAAAACAACTCTCTCTATGGCAAGATTGAAAAAAAGAAAAAGTCCCATTTCTCTCTTTGTTTGTCCAATTACATCGTGAGGATAAGCAGTTTCTACGATGAGCCGCTTTTGTTCTCTACCAAGAACGAGGCACGGGACAATAAAAAACGCTTTTGTCAGGCCACACACACGAGAACAAAAGACATGACTCTGTCAAACTCGCACTTCTGGTGCAAGACAACCCTTGTCAATAAAACGTGGAGAAAAAAGGTCTAAAATAACAAATTTTCTGCTGATTGGCTAACAACAGTAACAAAATGATCACAGCAAGCTATTGTGTTTTCATGCTTGGCAGTGGTGATAATAAGCAGCTTGACTAATTACTGTGTGCTTTGTGTACGATTTTCTAATAACAAGTGTCCAAACACAAGCGCAATTACAATCCTGACATAGTGTAAAACAGAAATAAAAATTTGATATATGATTTGCAAACTTTTTTCAACCTATATTCAAATAAATCCGTGACAAAGACAACAAATTTAATGTTCAAACTGATGCTTTATTTGTAAATATTCACAAATTTTGAATTTGACATGGAAAGGGCATATTTAACAACTGTTGCGGCAACTTTCCTCTCAACAATCACAACTGAGCATACTAATTCTTAAATGTTTTTCGCTGCAGTACTTTCCCAGTATTGCTTGATGTGCAACTTCAGTTGCACAATAGTCCAAAAACCACACTGTTGTAACAGACAAACAACGTGACTTGGAATTTCTTGCTGAAGTAAGCAGGGACGTCCCTAAAAAAATGCTTGCAGCGTTTTTTGTGGATGTATGACTTTTGCTTTACGTCGTAAAGTTTTAATTTGGCTTTGTAACTGTAGCAACGTACTGTGCGAACTGACAATTGATTTCCTGAGCCCACATGGCAAGTTCCTTGACACAATGACACAGATTTGACATTGATAAGGGTTAATATGAGTAATGCCAAAGACATTTTGGAGGATCAAAATTTTGAATGCAGCAGCCTCTGGATGATCGGGACAAGCGGCGTCCTGTGACTGTGTCATCAAGCAGTTCTTTGTTCCCCAAATCCTCAGCTTGCTCTCATAGTTGAGCATTTGAGGAGCACGGACAATATCAGCCAGTGTTTGTACTTTCGGCTTCATGGCCAAAGATATGATCAGTATTTCCTATCCTCATGAAGAATCGCCAGTTGTCACCCAGGTATTATACATTGTCAAATGGAACATTGTAAATAATGAAAATGGATATAAACTAGGTTATAGGTCCATGTGGTTCTAAGGACATTGAGCCTGATCTGCCAATACAAAGGAATCTTCTCAAATGAATGAGCAATAAGAACCTTTCCTAATTGAAAATCAAAGTGGGATTCACAAGAAATGTTTAAACTTGTCCCGGCCCTACCTGTGTGGAGTTTGCATGTTCTCCACGTGCCTGTCTGGGTTTTCTCCGGGGACTCTGGTTTCCTCCGACACCCCAAAAACATCCAACATTAATTGGACACTCTAAATTGCCCCTCGGTGTGATTGTGAGTGCGGATGTTGTCTGTCTCTATGTGCCCTGCGATTGGCTGGTTGGGTGTACCCCGCCTCCTGCCCGTTGACAGCTGGGATAGGCACCAGCACTCCCCGCGACCCTTGTGAGGATAAGCGGCTAAGTAAATGGATGGATGGATGTCTAAACTTGAAATTGTCATTATAATGATGACTGTATACATGCTTGTAATTTTAACCACTTGCATCACATCAACCTTCCCCATGGAAATGAATGGAAACGCCATTAATTTGGTCCAACTCCTGCCCCCCAAAAAATGCACTTTATGTTTTAAATTGTACAGAAAATTTAATTTCATAAAGTGTAATTATTAGGGATTTCACATTTTTCACACAATCACATTTAGAATTGCCACGATATAATCTTGGTCTTGTCTCGGTATTATACAATTAGCCGTTTTACTTTTGATCCTGATATAAGAAGCCATACCACCTAACCGAGCTCCTTGTCCGCTTCACTTCCTTATTTGAGTGTAAATGCACCTGATTGGACGCTTGACCTCTGTGACTGTGCGGGTACCTCACAAGAATTATATTGATTGACTGACTGGCTCACTTGACCGAAAAGTTACGTTGGAAGGGATGCAGATTGCACAAACATTGCAAATTTGCTACCGCCTTCTATCCCAGTCATAGTGTCACGTCGCTTCACAAGCGATTGGGGAAGAGGTGCCGCGTGGTTCGCAGCAAATGTAGACCCAGAGGCCAGAATAAGGGTGCCGGTGAACCTCCACTTCACGCAGCCCACATCCTGGCCGTCACCGTCTTGTTGAAGAGATGTTCCAGCGAAGTATACTCCACATTAATGTCACGCCTTAGTGGTGTGATACTGAGAGGCTGCTCAAAAAAATAATCTTAAAAATAATCAACAAGAGGAAGAAAAAACAATAATTGCCATCTGTTCATACATTTCTGACTACATGATTTTGGGGGGGCTGAAGCACAGAAATCATTGTTATTAGGCAGTATCCAATTTCAAATGTTTTAAATGAAAAGAAAAAAATACTGGTAAATTAGTACACAAATAATTTCTCAGTGGGCAGTTTTGTCATTATGAACATAGCATGGTTAATGCTCTAGCAATGTTGTCTTATCGAGGTGCCATGGATGAATGTAAACATTGGATGGATAGATGATGTCATTTTCCCAAAACCTGTGGGAAAATGAAGATAAACTATTTAAGCCTCCGAGGAGGACTTTTTTTTGGTTTTTTTCTCCTATGTTTGGCTTTTGGCTCCATTTGTACTCTGAGCCTTTCTGCAATATAGTGAGTCTGACTGCAATACCTCAATCGTACCGTCAGATTAATACTGTGATAAAACCAAACTTCCATCCCTTCTTACTGTATACGGTCCCCTCCAAAAGTCCTTGAATGAAAAGGTAAATTCCTTTATTTTTTGCTGTATACCAAAGACATTTGGGTTTCAGATCAAAAGATGCGACAAAAGTTCAGAATTCCAGATTTTATTTCATGGTATTTACACCTAGATGTGTTAAACAACTCATGAAAGAGCACATTTTGTTTGAAGCCACTCACTTTTCCAGTAATCAAAAATATTGGAAGAGACATATAGTTAACTTTAAGGTGGCATAACCCTTACTTGCGTCGAAGCTCTCCAGGAGTGTGTCGTATTACCTTTATTAATAACTTTACGGTGCCACAGAGCAGTCAGAAAAATAAAAGGAAGAAGAAAGAGTTGTTAGAGAAAAAGACCTGGAAGAAGCAAGCGTAACGGTTAGCTTATCTGGTAACTATTGTACATCGCTTTATCATTTTTAGTCTGATGAATGAGTTGAATAACACATGTTATTACAAACATCCAGTTGCTTCACTATTTGTGTCTTGACAACAGTTAGGTTCAGTTTGGACCACACACATGAGGATTCCATCCATCGATTCTCTGAGCTGCTTATCCTCACAAGGGTCGCGAGACTGCTGGAGCTTATCCCAGCTTTCAACGGGCAGGAGGCGGGGTACACCTTGAACTGGTTGCCAGCCAATCACAGGGCACATAGAGACGAACAACAGTGGCATTCACATTCACACCTAGGTGCAATTTAGAATCTCCAAATGATGCATGTTTTGAGGATGTGGGAAGAATCCGAAGCGCCCTGAGACAAACCCACGTAGGCACGGGGAGTACATCCAAACTCCACTCAGGCGCAGCTGGGATTTGAAGTCCAGTCATCAGAACTTTGTTGTCGACCAGTCGTCCATCGTGCCACCACATCAGGTGGTAAATTTAAAATTCGGATAATCAGTCAAGATCATTTTTTGGGAGATATCCAACAATTTCACCTTGATTGTAAGACGATGGAATACTCCGTTTTTTTTAAAATATGTTAACCACATTTCAGGGTGTGTTTGTAATGTTGTTCGGTTGTTCACACTATTTTTGACAAGTCTGTAAAACGTCTGAGTTAGAACCTTTCACTTCCCGTTTCAGTCTCCCTTCTTCTTATCCAGTTTCTCTCAAAGACAGCAGTTTTCAATTTGCTGTTAGCACAGGTTTCAAGCCACTTCCCAGAGCATCTTCCTAAAATATATCCCAGATGTGGGCATTAAATTATGATTCCCTTTCTAAAAGGCATCTGTAGCACAAATCATTGTTTATCATCCGTTAGCTGCAGCCAACTTACTGGGTGTAAATCCAATGTTTCTGTGGAGCAGGCAGCCTCAGTAATTGCATCTTTTCGTTTGTTCTTGTCACATCCAGCTGGGTCAATTAGTATTATACAGTATGTGATAGACTATCGCAAGACCATACATTCCTTGAAGTCTTGATACCCTTTGCACAATGGTCGTTGAACTGGACTATCAGTCCAATGGGGATTCTAACTGCTCTAAATGCTATAAGACTGCATCCTTTGCACAACTTGAGGCATAGAGGGTGTCCAGTTTGGTGGTTTCAGCATTACATCACTGCTATTTGCAGATGATCTTGTCTTTATCAAGCCGTGATCTCCAATGCTCACTGGAGCGGTTCGTAGCTGAGTGTGAAGTGGCTGGGATGAGAATCACGAGCTGTGGGTCATGACCGAACGAACAAACTGCTGGATACAAGCGCCGCAAGGTGTCAGTGCTCTAGCTTATGGCCCTGTCACACCATGACGTTCTGGTCAATGTTCTCTGAACATTTCAATCGTTCTATTTTTCAGTGTTCTCAAATGAGGATGACACATCTGGCGTGTGATTAATGTGTGTCTAACGCATGACTAATGTGTGTCTAACGCACGAGAAGCGTGTAACAGCGACCAAATAAGATACCCTTAAAAACCAGTAGCGTGTACTAACGTGTCACTGGCGCGCGACGAGCGATTTGTCAATGTTAGGCGCGCGTGTTGAGCGTGTGACTAAACGGGTGAATAACGGCAGAATAGCGTTTTGCTGGCGCGTAATTTTTACAGTGGAACGGGAACGAAAACGTTGGAAATTTCATACTCACTTCAGTTGTTCTCGTGAGTTTCACAGTCTCAGACTCAGTCAGAACAGTCAGCATCATGCCGTCTAGACGAAAAAAAGGTGGGGTGCAGACTTCAGCAACTAGCGCTGCAAGTAAGAATGCAAAGCATCGGTTTATATACCCATATATATGGACGTTCGGGAAACGCACGAATGACGCTCATTGGACTCCAAAGGACGTTGGTTTGACTGTCTGAAGCTAGGGGATTGTTCAGTGGTCGTTGACAGGTCGCCAGTGAGTCGTTCACTGCAAAGAAAACGATTAAGTAACAACCAAGTAAAGCTCGAGTTACGACTGACTAACAATAGCCAAACGCATGCAACGCTCAGCGAACCTTAGTAAAACGTTCCATTAACGTTCTTGAACGTTCTGCAGTGTTTAAAATTAAACACTGATGAACGCTGGTCTCTGTGAGAACTTTTGTGCATGTTCAAAACTTTTTTTCCAGACCGGCGTTCTCCGCTGATTCCCACCGATCATTGACGTTCACTAGAGTTTAAACAACGCTCTTCTGGCGCTATCCCGGCGACCATGGGCGACTACGCTGAACGCTGACCAGAACGTCATGGTGTGGGGGGGCCATAAGAGATAGGGGGAGAAGCTTGGTCAGCCAGGAGGGGCTCAGTGGCGAGCCGATGCTCCTCCGCATTGAGAGGAGCCAGATGAGGTGGCTGGGGCATCTGATCCCGATGCCTCTCAGACGCCTCTTTGGTGAGGTGTTCCAAGCATATCCCATGGGAAAGAGACCCCGGGGACGACCCAAGACATGCTGGTGAGACTATGTCTCTCGGCTGGCCTGGGAACGCCTCGGGATCCCTCGGGAAAGACTGGATTAAGTGGCTGGGGAAAGGGAAGTCTTGGCATCCCCGCTGAAGCTGCTGCCCCCGCAACTCGACCCAGAAAAGAAGTAGGGGATGGATGGATGGATGGATGGATGGATGGATGGATGGATGGATGGATGGATGGATGGATGGATGGATGCTGTTGTCAAGTAATAATATTGTAAACATTAAAAAAGTGCTACAAAACATTGAGAGCGACCCCAAAGTTTTTGTCACGCCACCATTTTTAACCATTTCAAGTGTCTTACATGCCAATTTAATTTAAATGCCTGTTTTTGCATTCACTATAAAACCTAAGAACCATATCAACACTTTAAATACAGTATATGTATTTACGAATACACTGTGTCCTGGGTTTGGTTGAGGACAGGACAAGTTTGTGATTGACCAATCGTGACTGTCTTTGTATTTGCAAAATTGTACAGAGTAACAGCATTGATGAACTTATTGATTGACTTGCATGTAATCTCACCTAGTATATGAAACATGAAGTGAAGGTTTGTGGTGATAGTAACAATTTAGCCACGGCGACGATTCTTTTGCAACACCTTAATGACATGTCATCTTTAGTAGATATCTCCACGAAACAATGTCATCCAGAAAGGATTGTCTTATTTACCCCAAACATTCCTACCACCTCTTGGCTGCCTCGTCTGTTAATTTTACCTGCCCCTCGATTAAATTTCTGGTGGGAGAGGCTCGCATGTAAACAGAGGAGCCAGGACCTAGGAAGTTCCAAATATAGGAATGAGATGCACCCACGTCATATATTCTGCTTCTCTGTGGGAACAACAACTATCACGAGCACTCATTTGGGGGCATGGGTCTAATGTCTTGCAAGATTGCTAATAGAGGCATATAGGAGTACAGTGTACTGTGTCAACAAATTTACTTCTCGGCTGCTGGCATGATTTCTTTTCTCTTGTAACTCTTGTAACGACCACCCCACCCCTCCCCCCCACCAACCCCAGTCTGGTGGCCATCCAGGCCACCAAACGCGAGGCGTCCGGGTGGACAGGTCAGGAGGACGACCCGGACGCCAAGCACCAGTATTCTCACGGGGCGATTCGGGTGGACGACCTTGGTGAGAAACCCAACGGCGAAGCAGGAACCAGACCAGGGCAGGCAACTGCTCCGGACGAGGACCTCCCACGCTGTGGTTGCGAGACGACCAGGGATCGGTCGCCAATGAGGCTTGCCCAGGAGGCAGCTGTGGACTGGTCACCAACGAGGCCAGGTCTTGAAGCGGATGGGAGCAATCAGGAGCGAAGAGGATGACGGAGAGAAGGACCAAAGCCATGACCGCCCCCATCACCATCATTCTGAAGTCTCTCCAGCTCCGGGTTGGCTCATCAGAACTCCCCAGCTCCTGTCGCCGTCGAGGAGAGCTCACGTGGCGGTGGAGACCGATCCGCCGCCGGCGTCTCACGTTGCTGTCCAGGAGGTGGCAACGTCTCCACAGCCACAGCAGGAATGGCAAGGTGGCGGATCCGTTCCCACTTCAACGTGCGCTTGGCTTGGTAGCAAATCAGTTGCCACTGCCGCGTGAGCAAAAGTCAGTAACGAGTCTGTCGAAACTGCAACGTGGGCGTGTCTCGGTAGCAGATCCGTTGCGACACCGACATGAGCCTTGCTTGGTAGCGGATCCGTTGCCACTGCCGCGTGAGCAAAAGTCAGTAACGAGTCCGTCGCAGTTGCGACGTCAGCGTAGCTCGGCTGGTTCTCTAATCCTTGCCGGACCTGGGCAGTGAGAGCCGCCAGTTCGGCACTCTGCCGCTCTAACTCTGCCCGCATTTCGTGATAGAACACCTCGGGATTTGGCGGCCCCTTCTCCCTCTGGGCTGGAAGCTTCGCCACCAGCTGCGGGTCTGGCGGTTTAACCGTTGCTGGTGAGGAGTGGGTGGACGAGGACGGCGTCTTTGTTGCCGCGCAGCGGGAGGCTCATAGGGGCGCCCGGCCTGGACATCTCCTCTGGCCGCCACGCGGAGGACCCGGGTCTTTCCTGCTGGGTCCTGTTTTGGCCAGATCGTTCTGTCACGACCCATCGGAACGGAGGTAGGACCCAAATGCAGGAGTACACGGGAGACGCTGAGGTAATTCGGGAAAAATGTTTATTGTTCCATGGTCGGGGATCGGGCAGGCAGTCAGGTGCAGCAACGGTAGTCAGGACGTCGGACGTAGAGAGCACGTCAGCGGACAGGCAGGAGTCGTTACACGGGAGATCAATCAAAGCAGGCAGGATTATCAAAGGAGTCAGGCTTACGTGGTTGGTAGGAGGACAGGCGGAGGTCGGTACACACGGGAATACGATCAGAGATACGGGAGTGCTGGAACGGGGCATGAACCGCAACGATCTGGCCCCGAACCAGTCGTCCCCATGGTCCTATATACACTGGGGCCAATCAGCCATGATGAGGCGCAGGTGTGTGCCTCCCAATCAGCGCGACTACACGGGCACCCGTGCAGCCAGGGCTGGACCGGCTGGATCATGACAGAAGTGACGTCACACATGAGTAAACAGATACAGCGAGCAATTAACACAAACTGCAAAAGTAATTAACCTCACCTTTCGGTAACCACACACAACAATGGACATCAGAGAATGCAGCCAAAAGGCAACCGGGAAGTTTGACGACACAAACAATTCATAGCTGCGTCGGGACTTTGAAACAAAACGAGACAAATCATCAACTTGACTTGGTTTTGCCACAGCATGAGGTGCATTCAATTTAGGACTGTGGAAATGATAGGACATTTCAAACTCAGATGGAAAAATGACCTTCAATAAATTTGACACAATTACATCAGGCTTATGTCGACTTTCTAACACGGGCCAATATTATGCAGTTTCTCAGGGCCTTCTTGCCAGCAACAGCCAGTAAGACTCCCTGGGAGGCCGCTCACTACAGCAACCCGTTCTGTTTGTTGTAGCGCATTGCAGTGTTTTGTCATTGATATGGCCTAACGTCAGCTGTGTCCTAGGGCAAGCTTCAGTTGCTTGGTTTGCCTGCCTTGGTGCAGAACTTCTGCCTGTGGCACATCAAGGCACGCAACTTGGAATTTGGACTTGCCTGTAAACTGGAAATACTCATAAAAAGTCTTCTAGATGGGTGTTAACGGCCAACAGAGACCAACCAGGGGTTTTTCACTGTATTGAAGTATTCAAAAGCCAATTTTGTCTTGGAGCCCAACACCCGATGCCTCTGGGCTTAGTGTACAAAGTGATATTTAATACTCCCGATGTCTTCTTTCCCCTAGCGTTTCCATTTGTTTTCTTACGTCTGAGTTAACAGGGATTGTTTTAGCAACATAGTCTGGACCTCAAACTTTTCAGAAACACACAAATAAAAGAAAATAAAGGTTGTTGTAATGTAAACACTTTTTTCACAACATAGTGCTAGAAATGAATGCAGAGAAGGTTTTACTCAAACTTTTGAAATTCAAAGTTAAAGATGTGATATTGCAAAGTAACTACCTTTTATTTGACAGTGTCATATACAGTATGTGTTACGTATTTTATGTACGCATTGGCTCTGACGACAGCTCCGCAGTGTTTGGAACACTAGTCAGCAATGACTGAAAGTGAGCCAAGCAGCTGCTGGCAATCATGAGCAGCTTTACATGAGCTTCTCACGACACCCTCAAACCGCACACACACATCCTTTAGTATACACGCACATAGATTCAGATTTTCACAGAGGCCCCCTCTCAATGTGCCGCCAACACACCCATTGCCCACTCCCACCTTCTCATTCTTCTGTCCCACAAGCGAAAACTTAAATAAATGTAATACAAAATCCATCAGAGTACAGTATCGCTAAATATATAAGGATTGATTGGAGTACAGTAACTTTGTTTTTGGGTGATGCTTGTTTTTCTTTGTGGTTATGAAGTGTAATTTGAACCTTGCATTCCGCAGTGGGGGGAATTTTAAGAGTTTTTTTCCTCCACTAGAGCGAGAGGTGCGTCACTCGGATATGTGACGCACACAGTTGACTAAATAGGAGAGGGGACGGTCCAGTTAAAAGAAATGCCCATACATGTACTGTACTTGCTTGGTGCCATCAACCGTTGATTTAGACCTGGGACCCAGACCCTGGTCTAAATGGGCCTGGGACCGTCGGTGATCATGCTCTCCAAATGGACAACACCATCCCCCCGCAAAAAAAACGTTGATACATTTTTTTATGTTCATTTTCTTTTTATCATACTGCTTGGAATTTCCTAGGTATGACACGGAGCATATTTTTTCACTCATGTACAAACTGCTATCAAAAGCAGATGCAGCAAAAGTACTTACGCTGCGTATTTAACCAGAAGTAGGCTACGGAACTTCAAAGAAAGTACAAGTACTTATTTCACTCCTTTGCAAAATGTCTTTCAGCACGGTAAAGTTTTTCTGTTACTTCCCACCACTGATCACAAGAATGTTTTTTACCCCACCTCCTCTTTTAGTGAAGGGAAAGAATTCCAGCCCAATTCACCTGGTAATGTTTTATACCTCTTAAACCTTAGATGCACGAGTGACTGGACCCTACACTCTTCCATAAGTCCATGATACAATCAATGCGTTTTTATGAAAAACTCGTCATTTTGGTTAAGAATAGTCACTTGTATAATATTTAGTATTATATTTAGGGCCATACAAGAATGATTTCATGTTTGAAATATCTTTATTTTTCACTTTTTAACATTTTTGAAAAAGAAAATTACCCCGAACAGCTATAGAAAAATGTGAGGATCCATTGTGTGTATGTGCGTGCATGAGTGTCTGTCTGTATGTAAGTGTAGAACTGTCCAGTCATTGAGTGATAGTTCCTCTCTGTTTTCCCTGTTTTACCTTCTTGTCTCATCACTGCATGCAATTCAGACAAACTTCCTGTTTCTGGCAGTGATCATTGCGCACACAGGTACATTGCATTTCCCACACCTATTGTTGACTTTGTGACCTTTGTGACTTGGGCAGATCTGACACCTTTTTCTCTTCGGTTGGCCCTGTGTATTTCTTTCCTGTGTCTGGGTTGTGGCTTCCATTGCTTCAATAATTGGGGTTTGCAGTTGGGGGCACCTTTCCAGTCGACTCCTTGTGTGTGGTGTGACAAGCTCCGTTGACAGCTTTTTGAGGAACAGCCGTCGTGCATTGGTGATGCCACTCTTGAAATTTGGGTGCTGACCCATGAAAAAGGTGTAGACATTCAGGGTGCCGATGTCAATTATGTTGTACCACAGCACCATGGGCCGGCCACTTCTGTGTTTGGCGCTTGCACGTGTAGTTGCCAACCATCTGGTCAATGGTGTCTACACCTCCTTTTATCTCATAAAATGTGATCACTTCTGTGTTTTTTTTTTTCGCTATGTTCATCCACTGCTTTGTCGTGGTGCATCGTGCTCAGGAGCACAACAGCTTTCCTTTCTTTCTGACAGAGCTGACCATGGGAAGGCTGTCATTGAATCCAAACTCTGTGCTGTAAACCTCCCTGGACTTGGAAGGCTTCATCAGAGGAGGAATGTCTGGCTTGTTCTGATGTAGAGTCCCGACAATAGTGAGATCCTTCTCCAGGAGATGCTGCGCGAGAGGCACGCTGGTGGAAAAAGTTATCCACGGTGATGTTGCGACCTATGTTTCTAAATCTACTACACAACTGCTGGACAATGTTTTCTCACAGATTCTTTTGAACTGGTTGTCTCCCTGTGTAAACTATCCCATCTATTGAATAGGGGATGCATGCATCACAAACCCAGAAGATCTCTTGGGCTGTACTTGGCAGGCTTGCTTGGCATGTAATGTAGAAACTTGCACCTACCCCTGAATGGCACAAGCTGTTCGTCACAATCACTGGGGATGAATCTCTGTCTGCAGTTGACCAGGAACAAGTCCCATACATAGCGGAAGGCTGCCATATGATCTGTTTCCAGGCGGAAGGCTCGGGTCGTCCTATCATCAAAGCACAAGGTATGGCGAATGTCTTCAAATCTTCCAACAGCCGTGGTGGCCTTGTACACGGGATTACGTAGAGGACCAAACAACTCACGGATAGATACATCCCAGTTCTTCTCACTAACTGTAAGAAGGGTCAATCCAATGAAAGCCACGAATTCTTCTTTGGTGACATTTTTCCATTCTTTTCCTCTAGCTGTTGCTACCCTCCATCCTTCCAAATTTGTGCACTTCATCACCTCTTGGATTATATCATCATTGATAAAGAGCTCCCATGCAACTTTGGGTGAGACAGTGGTGCTAAGCCCTTGTACAGGCCCTGACTGTCTTCTGAGGATATTGTGGCTCTGTGTTCTGCCCTGGGTGGGAGGAAACACATTCCAGTAAGAGCCCTTCCAACTGATTCTATTGGACACGATTTTGACACTTTCTTCTTCAGAGGACACATAAGAGGAATCTTCTGAGTCAGATAGATCCTGTTCAGTTGGATTTCCAGATGGACGACTGCCACCTGGACAATAGTCTGGGTCCTCATCAGAAATTTCAGATTCAGAGTCCAACCCCGTACTTGCCTCTTCATCATCCAGCATCTGTCGGACCATTTCAGCTGTATATCTAGCAGCCATGACACCTTGGATGAGGAAAGACAAGAGTACGGTTTTAAATGGATCAATATGTAGCTATATAAATAAATACACACGCCACGCCCGTTTTGGCGCAAAAGTGAAGAGGTGTTACGCCCCTTGCAACTACGACGCGCCGGGAAAACGCCAAAGCCCGTGCTCCGTAGCGGCTGTGAGCGCAGGCAGGAAGAACCGGCTGCTCTTCGTCATGGACACCCTTTCCGGACGCAAATTCCTTTGCGACACTGGCGCCCAGAGAAGCGTCCTGACCGCCACTGCGGATGACGCCGCTGACGGGATTCAGGGGCCACCCTAATGTCCACTAATGGCTCCCCTATCCGCACGTATGGCATAAAGACTGTGGACTTGTGTTTCGAGGGTCAGCGCTTTAGATCGGACTTTGTCACTGCCAATGTCTCGTTCTCTCTCCTCTGTGCTGATTTTTTTTTTGTGCCCATGAGCTCCTGGTGGACGTGAAGAAGGGTCATCTGATGGATGCACTGACTTTTTCCTCGGTTGACTGTGTCCGCAACGAGCCGACTTATGGTAGTCTCTCCAGTTCACTCTCAGATGGCACCAAGTATCAGCTCCTCCTTGGTGAGTTCCCCGGCTTGACACAGCCCGCTTTCTCCTCTGTCACAACTAAACGTGGGGTCGAACACCACATCGAGACTAAGGGCCCCCCGATTCACGCTGGAGCCCGACGGCTCGACCCTGAGAAGCTAGCAGTCGCTAAGTCCGAGTTTGCCAATATGGAGCGCTTGGGCATCGTCCACTGCTCGGATAGCCCGTGGGCCTCGCCGCTACACTTTGTCTTGAGACCAGAGAGCGGGTGGCGACCGTATGATGACTACCGCCGCCTTAACGACGCCACTACACCCGACCGTTACCCTGTTCGCCACATTCAGGACTTCCCGGCCCACCTGGCAGGCAAAAGCCTGTTCTCCAAGGTCGACCTGGTGCGTGGTTACCACCAGGTCCCGTGCACCCCTCAGACGTTCCCAAGACGGCTGTAGTCACGCCGTTAGGCCTGTTCGAGTTTCTGAGGATGTCGTTTGGACTAAAAAATGTGGCCCAGTCTTTCCAACGTTTAATGGATTCGGTGCTCGTAGACTTGCCCTTTGTGTTCGTCTATCTGGACAACATCCTCGTCGCCAGCTCCTCGGAGGAAGAAGATCTGAAGCACCTTCCGGACCTCTTCACGAGACTCGAGCGACATGGCCTGATCATCAACACTGCGAAGTGTGTTTTCGGGGTGCTCTTCATCGAGTTACTCATCGACAAAAACGGCGCCACCCCCCTTCCGTCAAAGGTAGAGGCTGTCTCCGCTTTTCCTCGACCTCGCATGGCTCAGGGGCTCTGAGAGTTTCTGGGGATGGTGGCTTTCTATCACCGGTTCATCCGCTGGGCGGCCCACACCATGCGCCTGCTCTATGAGGCTCTTTAGGGCAAGCCCCCCAACTGGACATTGAATGGACGACCGAGAGGGTGGAAGCCTTCAGGGCCACGAAGGCCGCGCTGAGCCGGGCCGCTGGGCTGGCCCACCCGTACCCCGGGGCCCCCGTCGGTCTCACCACTGACGTGTTGGAGTACGCCGTTGGGGCTGTATTCGAACAGTGGGTCGGCGGCGCCTGGCAACCGGTTGCCTTTTTCAGCTGGTCCCCAGGGAACGCAAATAAAGCACGTTCGATAGGGAGCTCCTGGCCCCTTGACTCAATGGACTGTTGCAGGTGGAGCCAACGCAGCTGAGAAATTCAGGCAGTGACAAAACTATACTGCAGGCTATTGTTTTTCGCAGACTCTGTATTTACTTGCGTCAACACAGCACCTCATCTTTGTGTGTAAGCGCAATGTGACTGTTTTGGGCGTATTTGTGTGACCCCACGGACGCATTGTATTCTTGGTAGAGGTCACATTAGTTTTTCTGTATTGTGAACGACTACATAAAAGAGAATTTAACGGAAAAAAAAATCCGAATTAGGCATCATCTCTTACAGTGTGCACACAGCCCGAGTCTGAACTTTTTGAGTCTCAGACAAGGAAAAAAAAAATAGATTGCACCACAAAGAGTCCCTTCAAGGTCATGTTTGAAGAAATATGCCGTTGTTTGTGACTACCGCGGAACGGCACAGGACCACAGAGAGCCGATCACAAGTGCTAGACGGAGGAAGTGATGTGCAAAGGAGCTTTGGTGGCAATCTTTCAAATGTCATTTAAAATGTGTAATCTTGGAAAATTCCAAAAGAAACTTTAATTTAGTCACACATGTTCTCCCAGTAATCTGAGGCATTACAATTGCATACAATGCATGTAATAGATGCAGTATGCTAAAATTGTCCTGCTAGTAAGCACAAATGCTGAACTTGTACAGTAAACTGAAGATGGATATGAAGGTTATTGCATTAATCCTCAGATTTCATTTCACAAATATGAAAGTTGATGTGTATTTTCTTGACTCTAGGCCCGAGAAGCTAACCACAGTGGGGATCAGCTGACGGCCGAGCGGAGCAGCCGCACTGCCAGAACACTGAACCACGTGGCCCTTGGACTCGGCATCGGCGGTGTTGTCCTCGTTATCGTCTACGTGGTGGTTCTGGTGTCCATTGTGTCTCACTAAACTTGCTTCAGAAATGTCCCATTATCTTATGTTCCCATTTCCAAATACTACATCAGGTCACTGCGGGCTTTCCATGGAAGTCACCTGATTGTCTATTCGTCAAAAGAGAAATGAAGGATTTGATCTGTTGTGCTTTGTTTGCAACTGGACAAAATTCAAATCATCTAAATATTTCTATTGCTATTTGAGCTACCGGTAGTTCAAATGTGAACTCCTTTCTGACAAGTTTCCCAGGTGTTTGGTGTCAAAATATTGTTTGATATCCAAGATAATCTTACACAAGGTGCCAATAAGCAACCGAGCTTTCAAAATGAATTTCAAAGGTAGTAGAATGAACATACATTATCGTCTTTCATATCTATTATGGGCCAGTCGCCTCAAAAATACAAAAAAGTAGCCTAAAGAGTAAAGTGCTTCTAGAGGGAAAGAAATTATTCATAGTTCTGATAAAACTGCCCCTTGAGCATCCTCCTTTCTCATCATCAATGGCTGCCATTGTTTGTGGCTACATTTTGCCCTTCGGCTCAGACTCACAAATTCAACTTGAATATAGCTGATAATTACTTCCTCGGAAAAAAATCGTGTTTTCAGTCATGTGTGGTGACGGGATGACACAAAATAATTGATTTTCACAAAACAGCATGGATGGGGGGTCTGGCAAGTTACAATGAAAGACCCATTACACTTTTGGAAGAGGAATTGAAATTCTCCCTTCAGGGCTATTAATCCATCCATCTATTTTCTGAGCCGCTTAACCTCACAAGGGTCGCAGGAGTGCTGAAGCCTATTCTAGCTGTCAACGATCAAGAGGCAGGGTACACCCTGAAGTGGTTGCCAGCAAATTGCAGCTGTTTATCAATATAATATCTAATTTGATGATTGATGAATTTGATGATTGATTTCTATTTCTGGCAGCATGGCGGATCAGCTGTAAAAGCATTGCCCTCACAGTTCTCCTGTGTGGAGTTTGCATGTTCTCCCCGTGCCTGCGTGGGTTTTCTCCGGGCACTCCAGTTTACTCCTACATCCCAAAAACATGCAACATTAATTGGGCACTCTAAATTGCCCCAAGGTGTGATTGTGGGTCCGACTGTTGTCTGTCTCCATGTGCCCTCCGATTGGCTGGCAACCAGTTCACAGGTGTACCCCACCTCCTGCCCAAAGACAGCTGGGATAGGTTCCAGCACTCCCGCGACCCTCGTGAGGATAAGTGGTTAGCTTCTCGGGCCTAGAGTCAAGAAAATACACATCAACTTTCATATTTGTGAAATGAAATCTGAGGATTAATGCAATATCCTTCATATCCATCTTCAGTTTACTGTACAAGTTCAGCATTTGTGCTTACTAGATGGATGGATTTCTATTTCTTGCCACTCCCCTCCACAAGTTTAATTGAAATCAGTTGTGTATTTTTTTCCTGCACTTTGGCCTTGGTTGAGGTCTCAAGAATAAAAGGGATTGATTCCAGGTGGTCTTTCCGTGTATTAAAATTACTGCCCAAGACTTCCTTCCCCCTTCCAAAAATGTATACGATTTGTATTATCTCCTGCTTGACTGTTCTGCATTTGATGCCTTAAAAGTTGCCTACTGTCCAGACGTCAGAAATTCTGTTTAGATTTTTTTTCCACTTGGCTTTTGCATGTGTCTATGATTACTAACCCTCAGAAATGTATGCTTTTTCTATCATGTCATGAAAACTAACCAAAGAATTTCCAGGAGGAGAGATGCATATGATGTCATCTCCTCCAATTATTGGTGTCAAAAATGTTTTTTGTGTGTGAGGCCAAATAGGGTCACAAAATCAGTAATTTGGCAATAGCCAATCCAACTTGATGGTTACAAGGTTATGCAATGTATCCTTGCAGAGTGTCTATGTTCTTCTTTCATCCAAAGCTGAAAAAGCCAGTCTGTGCTTAGTAACAAATTTTATAAATAAAGTTGCACATATCTGGAAAAAAACAATACAAGCTTTTTGCTTTACTCTCCTTTTATTTTCACTGGCCTCACAGACAGGTGATAAATGAAGTGAACACACACCTGTTAAAATAAAAAACGATGTTGATCACAAAAAATAATAAAACTTTTTTTCCCCCCACAGAAAATGTCACATAAGTAACGTAACAAAATTCTGAGGGGCTTATTTGAAACATGATGAAATACATATCTCCTATGTATGGCGAATTATGAAACACCCAGAAGTTTTTAACTAACCTACCAAGCATGTTTTTGGAATGTGAGAAGAAAGTGGAGGACATGGTGAATACCCCAAGCAGGCACGGGTAGGCTGGATTTGAACCCATGACCTCAGAACAGTGTGGCCATATTTGCAGTGGCAGACTCAAACTCATCAGTTTACCTGCACTCTGTTGGAATTAATTGAGAAAATTAATGAGAATTGACACGGAATAAGCTTACAATTTTAAAAAGTAGTTTTGTGAATGGAATTCAATTCCTACCAATTCATGTCCCTATCCAGGGCCACGCTAGATTACCAAGTTTCGTTTTGTTTTGTTTTTTTGCCCATGACGTCAAAGTTTGATGGTCAATCGTTGCTTAGTTTTTCTTCCATCGTTATTATGACAAAATACAAGGTGTTGTAATTCCACTGAATTATATTTTTATCAGTTTAATCCACTGACCATATCTTTTGTCAAAGTAGGTCAGTATTTGTCAGGAAGCCTTCTTGTCTCATTGGGACACTAAAAGAATAAAACAATAAACCCAGATAGAATGCAGTCAACTAAATGTCATTAAACCTCAAAGTCAGCAAGGTAGACACAAAATTCTAGTATACCTGCCCTGCGATTGGCTGGCGACCAGTTCGGGGTGTCGTCTGTCTTCGCCTGAAGTTAGCCGGGATGGGCTCCAGCTCCACTGACCTAATGAAAAAGACTGGATGGCTCATTGGCCACCAAAACTGAAGTCGCTATTCGCCATCTTGATACTCCCAAAACAACCATTCCGACCTGTGCAGCGACAGCGATTAACTACGTTACGCAGTTTCGTGGCTGTGAGAAATTTTGAATTTGATTTTCAAATGCGAGGAAACAACTTCAAATTTTTTGTCTGAAATAGGACGTCGCAGAGACAACAAATGAACATAGCGTTTAGTATGTATTTTCCCATTGCCTTATTTCCAAAAATATAACTATGTTTTGATGACAAAAAAGCCTACTTTTTTGCTATATCATGATGATAGTGCATCACAGCGTATTTTGGGAAAAGTTAACGTCACAGAAATCGGGCCCTATGTAATATGCAAGGTTTCTTGGTAGTCACTGTGTTAGATGTCTTTCCTTTGCACTTTGCTTTTTTCGGCTTACCAAAAAAAAAAAAAAAAAATCCTTTGTGTTACCAGAACTGAAAAAATGTCAAGCTCACACGACCAGTTTTAATTCTACATGCCAAACTTTGAGAAAAACCCCACCATAAACCAAACTGTATGTCCTCCACACGTTTTGAGAGTACCAAGATAGCGTCCAGTGGCTTCAACCAATCGACATACCACTCGATGTGTATGCGCTATCCAGTCTTTTTTTTTAGATCAGTGTCCAGCTCTCTCCCCGGATTAATGCAGAGGGGTTGCGTCAGGAAGGGCATCTGGCGTAAAAACTGTGCCAAACAAATATGAGCGTTCATCTGAGATGACACGCTATGGCGACCCCTAACGGGACAAGACGAAAGAAAGATACATACATAGAAACAACAATACCAGTTGGGAAGCTCGCTGTACATTACAGTAGATTACAGTAGATTACAGTAAATACAGTATACTGTAGTACCGTAATGCCAATGCCTTGCTCTTTCCAGTGGTGCTGTGCTTCTGGAGCTGGTTCATCACCATGCTTTTACTTACACCTAGTGGCAATTTAGAAAAGTAAACAATAAACAAAAGTAACTTTACTACACAGCATGTCGCCCTATTTATGAGCTGACAAAGCTTTGAGTGAAATTGAGTGTTTCTTTGTTAAATTTGTGTTTTAAAAGCTGGTCATGGCACACTACGTGAGACAACTGAAAGACATTGTTCTCAGACAGGACTGCAGTTTTGTGTTCAATGCCCACGTTGGATTTTTTTTTTTTTTTTTTTAATGGACAGATGCCTTTTACCAATTCAACCCACAGTATACAATGAAGAGAGTAAATTTAGCATGGTGGTGGAAGCATCATGATATGGGAATTTTTCTTCTACTATGGGGTTGAGTCTATTTATCGCATACCAGGGATCATGGATCCTTTTGGATATGTCAAATACTTGAAGAGGTCATGTTGCCTCATGGTGAAGAGGACATGCCCTTGACAACAAGACAATTACCCCAAACACACTGGTAAACATGCAAAGTCTTAGTTCCAAACCAACAAAGTTAATGTCATGGAGTGGCCACGCCGATTCCCGGAACTTAATCCAATCGAGAACCTGTGATGTGACACAGGGATGAGAAATAGGCGGATTTCTGAATTTTTCAGACCAAAATGACCATTCTCGAGATAAGCGCAATTCGTTTGAGAAAATTTCGTGGGGGTGGGGGGGGGGTGTATCGCGCGCCTGCCTCTCGGTGGTGGGCTGGAGCTGCAAGTTCAGCTTAGTGCTAGCACATCCACGACTATCATATGCCGTTCTAACTTGCTCGAAAGCATAAATATTTGCATTTTGCGACAGAAACAAAACTTGCTTGCGGGAGATTACTCGATTGAACAACAGATTAATATAGTATAATGATCCAATCGTGTTAGTGGTTGATAGAGTTTCACCATTGCCATGTACGCGTGTTCTCGGTTCTCAGAAAATAACTTGTTAGCCAGGTAATGGTGCGTGGGACTTAGATAGCGCGAACTGAGCGACGGTGTGTTCAAAGTTTTACGATGGCGAAAGCGTTAGGAAAAAAAGGATGAAGATCGAACGAGGGCAATTGACAAGGATGCTGGTATCAAAAACTGTTTTAGACGGGCATGGCTTGAAAAAAGTGTAACCATGCAGATAAGACCGAAAACGGTATCAGCATGTCCAACCGAACACATACAAAAAGTGGACATTCCTGGCAAAGTGCTGTGCACTCTATGTTCCAATAGGAGCAAAAAATATCCAGGAGGAAACTCAACCCTCCCCATCAACAGACATTTTCAGTGTTTTTCCAAATTGGTCATTCTCATCCCTGCGTGACATCAAAAATGCTGTTTCTGAAGCAAAACCAGGAAATGCACATGAATTGTGGAATGTCAAATGAGGAATCTTGGTATGAAATAACATCTGAAAGCTACCACCAGTTGGTCGACTTCATGCCAGTTATTAAAAACTGGTAGTACAACTAAATATTAGTTTAGTGATTCAAAGGAGTAGTAAATTCTAGAAAATAGAAAAGGTTTGTACAAAATAGTTTTGAGTTTTTAAGGTCAATGGTAGAGTGATATATTTTTTTTAACACACCCTTCTCAACAGTTTCCCAATTGCACAACCTTAAAAGTGTGTACTGTATATCATTAATGTTGGGTCTTGTTGGTTTTCTGGGAATATAGTGCACCTACTGGTTACTCTGTTTGACATAGAAATAAAAAAAAATATATATATATATACTGAAAATACGGATTAACCAGGTTAGTTATGTCGGCCGGCTGTTTTGAACACTACTGGACCATGAGTGGCAGGTGAACACGTCGCCTATACAGATGTTAAAGTGATTCAACTACATTGATATTTTACAAGGTCATTTTCAAAATGTTTTAAAAAAAAAAAAAAAAAAAAAAAAAATCCTTCAATGCTCATTTATAACATTGCATCTAGACCATATGCCACTTCCAGCTAAAAGACAGATTCCATTGATTAGGTGACAAAATTTACCCGTTAGTTTGGATTTGCATACATGATTTGCAAGAGACTTTTGTCCATGGGTATAGTCTACCCTTTCTTTATTCAACATACGAAACCAACCATGAATCAGAAAGAAAGAAGCAAAAGTCACATAAATTACATCACTTCAAATGATTCTGATCGAGACCATAGACATGTCTAAGTGCCACCACTGTACTTATCTTCCACTCAGACTGGTAGATACAAACATGCCGAATATCATAATTTCAATTCACAAATTGTCAAATTTGTTCACCAGAGGAAAGAAACAATGATTTTCTTTTGACATCCGTAACTCAATTCCTATTTAGGCAAAAATGTTGCATCACAAGGCTGATTTGCTTCATTTAGTTATTTTTAGACTATTTGTAAATGTTGCATTACTCAAGTGCAAACACCACCTGACCACAAATGTATGATACCCAAGGCAACCGTGAGTAAAACGAAACTACGTTTACATTTAACTACTCTAGTGTAATACACTGTTTATTATACATTTAGGTCATATTTACATGCTTAAACTTCCCTGTGGCCTTACAGCAACACAATCTCTGGTCTATTGCTGAAGCTAAACCGAAATACAAAACTCATTCAAAGAAAGGCAAATCCAGGAGACAAAAGCAATACCATCACATTAGCAAAGCTGAAGTGATGAAACATGATATACGAGAAGTAACTAGGAGCCTTAACACAGGCAAAGCAGTTTCCGTCAATCTCCTGTGGATTGCAGGAAGCGCTTCTCGATAAATAGTGATTGAGTATTTGCAGAGTATTGTCAAGGTTGCAAGGGTTCTTAGTAAGAGCGAATGGCGGGAGGAACATGGGCGCAGTCCTGTTCATCCAGAGAGTGGTCAATGACCGGACGGTACTCCAAGGTCACCTGTGATTGGGCAAAGAATTATGGAAAAAATATATATTTTTTTTTTTTTTTACAGTCAGCAATAGTTAGTGTAGCAACAACAAACATTACCACACACTAACATGAACGTGTAGAGTACCTTGCCAGTTTTGGGTTCGACATAGGACATAGTATGTTTCCTCCAGTGCTGGTCAAAAGGCTTCTTCTCCTGGCCCTGTAAGGGCTTTGAGTAATCGTACTCATCAATGCGATCCTGCGGTTCAAAAGAGACCTAATGTCAGAAGAGGAATGAAGAGGGATGCTCCCCCCAACCCCAATTCTCGAATACAAACCTTGAAGTCTTCTCTGGCATGTGCTCCTCGACTCTCCTTTCTCTGCTCAGCCGAGTGAATGGTCTGTACGGCGTTCAGCATGAGATTCTGCAGCTCCAGCGTTTCCACCAGGTCCGTGTTCCACACAATTCCTGACAATCACAACAGTCAGAGTGGAAATTAGATAATGTAAACAATGAAGTTTCATTTCGGTTCAAACTATCAAAGTCAGGCGCAAGATCAAGCAGTGACGATATCGTAGAGTAGGTATGTCACAATAATTACTACCAACTGATTGTCCAATAAATAAAATTGCACAATAGTTTTTCCCAGACTCGATAAACTGTCATTGTTGTAGTGGGCCGATGTACAGATCTGTGTTCCTTTCCTGTGTCCAATGTTGTTCATGTCTTGTGTGCTCGTTTAAGTTATTGTGCTCACCTGTTCTCATCAACCCTCCATCTCGTACCAACCAATCAGCTCCCTCCACTCATGTCTCGTCTAGGTGTTCCTCATTATCTTGTCTTGTATTCATTTCCCTGCTTTCCTTCAGTTTTGTGCAGATGCATTGTTGTCTCATTGGTTGGTTCCTGGTCTGTCTGTTCTCTTATCAAGACTTACTTTCAGGCAACGATGGCAAGATGAAGCTTCATAACACTTCAGACATTGGGTCAAGTATTGATTCATTTCTTGATGCTTCATGTGCATTATCACAGGCAACTGTAACTTCACCCCAGATTAACATTTGTGTATATTTTTGGCCCTTGCGACGTGACATCCATTCATTGTCCATTCCGCTTATCCTCACAAGGCTCACGGGAGTGCCGGAGCCTATCCCAGCTATCACCGCGCAGGAGGCGGGGTACACATTGATTTGATTGCCAGTCAATCGCAGGGCACATCAACAAACAGTCGCACTCACAATCACACCCAGGAGAAATTTAGAGTCTGTAATAAATGCATGTTTTGGGGATGTGGGAGGAAACCGGCGTGCAAAGAGGCAACCCACACAAGCACGGGGAGAACATGCAAACTCCACTGAGGCAGGGCTGGGATTGGAATCCCCATTCTCAGAACTCCGAGGGCAACGCTCTAACCAGTTGCTCCAACATTCTGCCTTGTGAATGACAATGTATTATAAAATGTTTAACAACATTTCCCGACAAAGTGTAAAATACTATTTAAACATACTCTTGGTGTGTAAAATATTAATCACTGGTATGGCTGGTTGTATAATGTCTTATACAACTTGCAACTGTAATACAAAGGTTGTATTTTAATCCAATATTGTTTAAGAACAAAAAGCTTTATTGAACATGGCCCAAGTTTCATCCAAAGATAACATTTTTGAAAGTAACACCTTGTCATTACTAACATTCTAAAATCCAATTGAATTTTTTTTCCCCCAACAGTCTTGCCACGTCACATAATTTTGTAGCCTGTAAGGCACTTCAGTTGTAAAATTAAATTGTTAGCAGGACAAGTGAAGCGATACTTTATCACATAATCACTTGTCTTTACTCGACATGTCGTACTGAACGTGTCACGAAGCAGCGCTGAGGGAAGCTCAAGAAACTCAATGTTTCCCAGCAGCCCACCACTGACAGGCGAGGCTTTCGATAGCTCTGCGCCGCTCGGCTTCGAGAACCTCCTGTATAAGTCAGGCGAAAAGAGTGGGCACACCCAAACAAATCCCATATTGTATACAGTTAGGCTCAAAAGGTTGGGCGGGTGGGGGCTTAAAAACAGTCTTGAGAAAAGCCCTAATTTGTTACCTTTATAAAAACAAAAACAAAAAAAAAGTGTTTCTAAATTACCCCAAACATTTGATTAGTAGTTCCACATATGTATTTAGTGTGTGAAGAAGAAATTTGCATTCATAATTTGTTTTTCATGGGATCTGGTGTGTCATTTGGCAACAAATAAAAAGATGAGAGACTGAGAAAAGAACAGGTTGGTTGTCGGTAGTTTCCATGTTACTTTAATGCAATTTACTGCTAAAAGACATCTAGTGCAGGGGTGCTCGATGAGTCTATCGACAAGTTGATCGCCGGGGCAGTTTTGGTCGATTGCGTGACAGCGTGCCCAAATATATATTTAAAAAAATAAATAAATAAAAAATTTAAAAAAAAAAAAAAAAGACAACCCATCATCCATCTTGTTGCTTGATTCAAGTGTGGCGAATAAGTCGATTGTGTGTAAATAAGTGCAAGCTCTAGCAAGCTGGCCTATTTACCATCTGTCTTTTGCTTTCTCAACGTCAGGCGAGGCAAGGCTGGGTACTTGAAAAGTACATCTTTTGGTAATAAAGTCTGGGCACCCTAGTTGATGGCAGCCATGTTTTTTGTTAACTTGACTGAAATGTTTTGAGAGCACACCTCAGAAGGCCGCAAAATGGGTGAATGGGTAGCTCATCTGCTTAACATTTCTGAGGACCTCGGTTCAAATGTGGCCTCACTTGTGTTTGTATGTTCGCCCTGTACCTGCGTCGGTTTTCTCCAGGTATTCTAATTTCCTCTTCCATGCATGGTAGGTTAAATGGTAGACTTAATTGCCTGTAGATGTGAATGTGAGGGCAAATGATTGTTTATTTGTGCCCAGCGATTGGCGGGTGACCAGTTCAGGGTGTTCCCTAACCGCCCAGAGTCAGCTGGGATAGGTTCTAGCGTGTCTGCAACACTAGTGCCGTTAACCAGTACAAAAAGTGGATGGATTTAATTCAGAAGTTCCAAGTAGGAAATGTACAATTTCCAAAAGGTTTGAAAGGCAGCATTTGTTTTACCTCTATCAAAGGTCTTGATATCTTCCATGGTCTGGTAAATGGCATCCAATTTGTCACATCCCTCTTTCAGGACAGAACCAGTACGGAATACAGCAGCGTGGGCTTGCATCGCCTGGATACACAAACGTAGTTAATAGTGCATGTAGTCTTCAAGTGTGCGTTTTCATTCTATGTATGCATACCTTCTGCATGTTGAGCCTGATTTCAGAGGTTCGCAAGGTTCCATTGGCAAACCTCATCTTATCCAAATTGGAAACAGACTCTTCCCCTGCATTGGACTTCAGAGGGGAAAGCGCCTCACCTGAAGGGAAAAACAAAAATCACCATCATATCAGCACAAGCTTAAACTTTATACAACTGACTTTTATTTGTAGAGTACTTTAAAAACAACCACAGCTAAAACATAATTGAACATACCATATTTTAAAAACAGGAACAATGTCAAAAAATAAATTAATTAAGGATTCACGTCTCACGCTGTGTTGAACACTGAGGAATAAAAATGGGTTTCAAGGTAAGTTTAAAACATAAATAAATAAAAATGGACAGTGAAGTGGCTTTTCTGATGCGCACTGCCAGGTCATTTAATGGTTTGGGACCTGTGACAGAAAAAGCCCTGTCCCTACTGAACCCCAAAATTATCTTCAGTCTTCCTATATGATTTAGTTACAAACGACGTAGCTTCATCATGTTCTACACTTTCGAAGTAGCATCTTCTTCTACAGGTGGGAGGTATCTGCGCATGCCCAATCACTAGCGTAGGGATGGCCTACCAGCCACAAAAAGATTTTCCCAAAACAGTCCCCTCCCCTCTGCTCTTCTTACTCTATGTAATTGACCACCTCGAGGCACCCAGCTGTCAAACTCATGAAGTTCGTAGAGGACACCACAGTCATCGACCTCAAAGACAGTGACGAGTCTCTATATCGACAGGAAGTGGAGAGGCTGGAGCTTTGGTGTGTGAACAACACAACCTGGCATTGAACACTAAAAAGACTATAGCGCTCGTGCACGTGACGTCAGAGTTTGCACGGTGCCAAATTACCAGTCAAACCTAGCTGCTCTGCAGTGCGGGAGCCGTTGAACCGGAGCATATTTTTCAAATTGCCGGAGACCTGTTGTGCTGTTGGTTGTCGCAATAGACAGTTTTTCAAAAGATATCATTCTATAGAATACCAGCTGAAAAGATCAATGGGTTGCTGGTTAAGCAAAGCTGCTTGGGAGTCGCTGAACTGGAGCACATTTTTCCCAATGCCCGAGACCTATTGTGCTGTTGGTTGTCACAATAGACAATACAATAGACTGTAGGTGCTACACATCAATGCAAATCAAAACTAGCAGGCATTCAAACACTTTTTTTCCCCTCCCTTGCAATTAAGTCATTAAATTCTTGATCAGCGAACCGACTATTTTCTGCTTTCCGCAGGTTGATGGGACACACCCTCACATCCTGCTCGTCTAATCAATGTTAGTAATATATACTGTAGACCATCACACAATTTGTCACTTTAAACTGCTCCCTTTGCAGTTGTCATTGCCCTGGACTATAAAAGTGAACTGCAAACGGGTAAGAGCACTCTGTATAAGCTTAACATCATGTGGGGCGTTGATGCGCTCTTAATTGCTATAAATTGAAAAAGACTCTGCATCTTGTGTGATTCGGTGATGCTCGAGTGTTGAAGGGAAACGAAGAGCATCATGGGAAAAGATTGGAGGTCTGGGATGCCAGGAAGATGCTGGGTAATAGCCAATTGGAGAGCAGCTCAAATCATGCCACTTTCCAACCAAGATACAGGAGGTTTACATTCAGTGGAATTTGGAGGCTGCAAATAGCAGCACCTATTTTTGCCTTTCGTATCCTGAATTTTACATCCTAACAATGGAGAATATACTTCCGAAGAAGTATTTCTAACCTAAATTTTTGTTACAAGAGGGATTTGCAAGTAGAGGTACAACTATATTGTAATGAACACGAGCATGTGCATGGAGAATTAAAAAAAAAAAAAATTCAATGCTTTCATGCCTTCAGTAGAACCACATGGAAACAGGCAAAGAGCCACATGCAGCTCGAGAGCCACACGTTGGCCACTCCTGCTAGTGCATTGTAAGGAACAGTCATGTTTTTGTCTATTGTTCAAACCACTCATCCTCACAAGCGTTGCAGGCGTCTATCCCAGCTAACATTGGGTGAAAGTCATAAATATATAAATAACCAAGTCTTTTGTACATGACCATAGACTCTTATGCTGTACTACCCAGTGGGGTTCAACACAGGCTGCTGTGGCACAGTAGATGGACCAGGTAGTCCAATGACCAATGGGTAGCTAGTTCGAATCCCATCTGAATGTAAAAGAATCCTTGGGCAAGAAAGTAAACCCTAATTTGATGTTGCTTTTCTTGGCCACCCACTGGTGAAATTATGTGTGCGCATATGTGTTTGAGAATGGGTGAATGTGAGACTTGGTAAAGCACTTTGCGCACTGTGATAGTGCAGATAAAGCACTATAGAAGTGCAGTCTATTTACCATTTTCCTGTGTTTGTAACCTCAAAACACAATAGTAAACAGAACACACTGTAGTTCGAAAGACAATCTTCAATCGGGAGTAACTAAGTTGACAGTTGATTATAGCTTTGCCAAGTACCACTCCCGAGGGAGCGTGGAAAAAATGGGGTTGTTTCTCACTGGTGGTCAGGTGAGAGTCCTTGATCACTAAACTGGTGTTGACTGTGGGCAGGTGCAGCCTCTTAGATGAAGGAGCAGTAGTGATATGGCTGCACCTCCGCGTGGTCCTGCTGGTAACAACTCTGTCAGCCAAGTTCGGCCTGCCCCTTAAATTTTGGTTAAAAAAAAAAAAAATCATAATGATGTCAACTTATAGAATTGACGACCAGGATCATCACTCTGGTATATCAAAATGGATGTCAGCGCAGCTTGAGGTGGGGCTGTTGCTGCGAGAGCGAATATGCCTCTCCAGCGTGCTTAAGGTTGGACACGTGTGGAACAGGTGAAAAAACCTCCCTAGTGGGCGCTAGGACCAGCCTGTTAGTGGGAAGCCCCGGGTCACCACCAACCTTTCAGTGGAAATCTACTCAGGAAAATCCATGCCGATAGAAACGCAGGTCCATGAGACAAAATTGTGTAGCCTGGTGAGTGGGTGGACCTCACCTCGTAAGTCGAACGGAATATCATTGTGGAGACCGAATTATTGACTACCAATGGGTAGAGTCTCAAGTAGTCATGCTGGATCCACAACCTGAACAGGTCGTCGAAGCTCCGAGCAAGTCTTCGAAGCTTGTAATTGAGGCCCCTCGGAGGTGGAAGGGTACGTGGCGTCCACCTCCACAGAAGTGAAGGTGCTTTTGCTCGACCAAAGCCCGGAGTGCTCGCTGTCTGGGGTGTGGGTAGCTGGTATTCGTATGCTTGGAAAGCATTTTGCGATCCAGCATGTGGTGCCTCTGTCCTGTAAGTTTGTTGCAATTGCGAGAGATCAAACCTCAATAGCCACTCCATTGTAGGTCATATTCTGAAGTGCAGAGGAGTCCCAGTGGAGAATGGAGATATTAGGGAGTTCAAGATCAAGCTCAAGCTCTGCGATGCTAGATTTACCACGCAGCACAAGCGGCATGCCCCAGCAGTGGCGTGGAATGTGCAGAGGAGGGTGAAAAAGGGAGTAAAGGTGGAGGTGGTTAAGGGGACAAAGCTCTGGGAGCAATGACGTACTGGAACTTATCGGGGAAGTTGGATATTCTCCCGCCTCCAAGAAACTTATAGCTGATAGATTGGGAGGTGGAAAGACGGCTGAACAGGTGAAGAGGAAAAGGAGGCTCCTGCGTATCGACGTGGCAAGCAATAGCCCAGATGTTGAGAGTGATGGAGGTTCACCTGCCACACCTCGAGACATAGGTGTTGTCATCCTCGCCGTGCTCGTCTCCGGTCCTCGCGGCTGCTAGGATTAGGAAGGTAATAGAGGTAGGGGGCGAGGTGGAAAACGGTGAGGAGATTAGGGCTATTGCTGCTTTAGTCAGGGACGTTGATCAGAACCCTCTTTTGAAAGCAACCGCGTTGGACATCATCTTGAAACTGGAAAAAGGGACTGGAACAGCCCAATGAGCCAAGGAAAATAGTCGAAAAACAGAGCAAAGCACTAGGCTGGGTGAGGCATCTCACCCAAAAGAGGCCTGATTACCGGAAACACCACTATTTGTTCTCAAGGGATCAAGTCAGGTATGCAGCACGGGTCCTTGATGGTGCTGAGGGTCAGGAATGCGCTCTACCTGTTGCAGTCACTCACATTTGACAAGAACGGAAGCATGCGGGCGCAAATCTGCGCCGTCGAGCATGATTAAAAAAAAAAAAAAAAAAAAAAATCACGTGCGTAAAATCTGTTACAAGTAGGGGTGGGGGAGATAGACAGCCACCGCTTTTGTGTAGTCTTGACATTAATTCACGTGTTTATTTACTAAATGTTAACTAAACAAGTCTGCTCCAAAACAACCAGTATTCACCCAGAAACAGGAAATGCAAGTTAACCATACTGAGCATGTACGGAAGTTAGGCCGAAAGCACATGTTCAGAGCTGCTTCATGTACTGCGAGTGCATTTACGTCGAAAGTCATCACCATAATGAGCCATGTCAAAGGAAATTCAGTCACACCAGGGGTGCTCATTGTGTCGATCGGGAGGCAGTGTGACGGCGTGCCCCCACACACACACACACACACACACAAAAAAAAAAAAAAAAAAAAAAAAAAGACAGACAGACTATCATCCACCTCGTCGCTTGATTCAAGTGTGGCCAATACTTAGAGCGCATGCACATCAAGGCACGTTCTAGCAAGCCGGCCTCCTATTTACAGCAGGCCGGGGTTTGTGCTCCCCCGCCCCTCCACAACGATACATCACGACTGCCGACAGGAATGTTTGTTCCAATGTATCGTTAGCTTGTTGCCACTAACGCCGATTATGTTGAACAAAATTTTCAGCATCTTCAAAACATTGCGGGTATAGACCGTTCATGTTTATTCCTTGACAGGCCATTGCATTTAACCTTTCAGATAATGTTTGCCAGATCAATAATTTTCTTTTTTTTTTAATTGGTGACTGATAGTGGAAATTGGAAATAATCATTTCTGAGTTTGAAATTTTTGTTTTCTATTTCTTTATTTTAAATTTACAGTTATGTTTTATTAATCCAGTAAGTTATTTTAAGGTCTTGAGATTCCATCCCTAATCACACCCGCAACTTTATCTACGACCATGAGTGACCACACCAGTACATTTTTCAAATGTGAATGACTGCTGTTGACCAAATCTACAAGGAGTTTGTGAGCGATGGAAGGCAAAGGGGCAGTTCCACGGGGGTGGTTTCCTTGCTTTCTCGAGTGGGTGCGCAGATAAACTGATGATCTTGTCTGAGATCGGGAACTTGAGGTCTGAGGGGAATCCACTGGCATTGGTGTTCGTGGATTTTGCGAGGGCTTTTGACTCCATCTCTCATGAGCATATCATGTGTGCATTGAGGGAACGCAGCATCAACGCACACGTTATTGCGTTGATCCGAAACTCATGTTGACTGCGTGACCAGAGTATCCCGTGTTGACGGCCAAACAGCAGATACGTATTCAATTTGGAGTGAAACAAGGTGACCCAATGTCCCCACTGTTATTCAATTTGGCCATGGATCCACTTATCCATGGGCTCGAAGAGGCTAGCTCCGGGGTAACATGGGGCGATAACACTATCGCTACGCTGGCCTTTGCTGACGGTCTTGTGCTGGTGAGTGGTTCAAAAGGAGAGGATGAGGAGAAGTCTGGGGATGCTAGATAAATTCTGTGATCTAACAGGGCTGAGGGTTCAGCCCAAGAAGTGTCATGGGTTCTACATGGAAAAGGGAGAGGTCAACAACTGTGAAGCCTGGGATATCGGTGGAACGCCTATACCCCTGATCCCTCTGGGTGAATCACTCTGGTATTTGGGAGTTCATGTGGGACCCTGGCATGGAGTGATTGGGTGTTCGGGGGAGTCCCGACCCACCTTCAGGGTCTCCCCTGCACCTGGAGAGTGGCCCACATGTAATAACACTGTTTTAGAGGCTTTGGGGCTGTTGGTCGGTGGAAGGAGGACTTTTGCTCAACTAGTGAGCCAAAGAATCAAGTATTGCTCGTCTGATGTATTGAGGGGGTTTTGTGTGTGTGAGCCATGAGACCAAAAGTCAAGTTGTGCACATTCCCTTAGGGGTGCGGTGTTCCTAGAATTGTGCGGGCACGAGGAGCTCGTAATGATGACACAAAATCATGCAGTTGCATTTGGACATGATTCCTCCCAATAAGTCCTCACCAGGTTTGTGCTCCTCAGCGATGGTGAGGGCACAGGCTCTGCCAAACACCACCAGATCCAAAAGAGAGTTGGCGCCGAGTCTGTTGGCACCATGAACACTTGCACAGGCAGCCTCGCCACAGGCGTACAGTCCACGTACCACCTTATCCTCGCCATTGGTGTGAGTGATCACCTAAGGGCAAGAAAAGAAAGCAGAATGATCACAGTTCCACAAAAATGGCATATGAAAGCTGAGACTTACTTGGCCCTTGTAGTTTGTAGGTATGCCTCCCATGTTGTAGTGGACAGTTGGGAGGACAGGGATGGGCTCCTTGGTGACATCCACTCCAGCAAAGATCATCGCTGTCTCAGAGATGCCAGGTAGCCTTGTGGCAAGTTGTTGAGGAGGTAGATGGTGTAGCTGTAGGTATACGTGGTCCTTCTCTGGACCCACACCCCTAAACACACACACACACATTTGGTTCCCCATTATAATTTGTAATACTGGGTAACGTTTCAGACTAGCAAAAACTTCTGTGTGCAAACATTGCATCACGTGACAGACGCATTGTGCAGTGCTGCTCCTTATGAGTCACTTGACCCGCACACGGAAAAAAAATGTTGCATGTAGAATGTCTGGGATTAAATCAGACCAGTTTAATTATATATATCATTTTTATATTATTTAAATTATATCAGTTGTAGTCACATGCTGTGATGACATACCTTTTCCCTTGTTTCCGCATAAAACCTATGCCTTCTTGATTTACTTTGCAGCATAATTAAAGTATCTAGTCATTCAGACCCATTTGTTTGAGCAGACTTGGTTCCATGATCACCATTGTCTTTTTTCCTTGTTTTGGAAAGGTAAGTACAAATGGCTACCATAAAAAGCAGAGGAAACTCCACCCTATGGTTTCCTAGCAGAGTATCATCACCGCAATGGGGTGGGGGTGGTACATCACCGCGACTGCCGTGGAGAAAGCAAGACAGAGGCGGTCAATATGAAGCCAGCTTGCTTGAACACGCCTTTGTGTGAACATGTGCAGTGTCAAAAGAGGCCAGGATTGGTCAAACTAATTGTCAATCGACATGTGTGATCAACTGTTTGGCCACACCTGAATCAAGCAGCGAGACAGATCGCATGACTTTTTTTTTTTTTTTTTTTTGGGGGGGGGGGGGGGGGGGACGTGGTCACACAATCAATGAAAACATCCTTGGCGATCGACTGGTTGATCGCCATTCATGCATTGGGGAACCCTGGTGTAAAGGATACCACCACATGGACTCAGGAAGACTTCACAAAACAAATGTCAGTAAAGACAGTTTAGCGGTACATCTGCAACTGCAACTTAAAAGTCTACTATGCAATGCAAAACACAGAAATCCTGCTCTGGGCTCAAGCTCATAAAAAAAAAAAAAAAAAAAAAAAAAAAAAAAAAAAAAAAAAAAAAAGTGTTCTATGGTCTGATGAGTCGAAATTTCAAGTGTTTTGGGGAAACTGTGGATGTCGTGTCCTCTTGGCCAAAGAGCAAAGAATCATCCTGACTCTTATGGATGCAAAGTTCAAATGACAGCATCTGCGATAAGATAATGCCAATGGCATGGATAACTTTCACATCTGTGAAGGCACTATTAATGGTGAAACGTACATACAGGTTTTGGAGAAACATGCTGCCATACAAGCAACGTCATTTTCAAAGGACCTTTTCCTTTCGACTTGTCCTGTTCGGGGTCGCCACTGCGTGCCATCTTTTTCCATCGAAGCCCATCTTGTGCATCTTCCTCTCTGACACACACTGTCCTCAAGCCCTCCCTCACAACATCCATCAACCTTTTCTTCGGTCTTCCTCTCACTCTTTTGCCTGGCAGCACCATCCTCAGCACCCTTCTACCAATATACTCTCTATCGCCTCTGAACATGTCTAAACCATCCAAGTCTGCTCTCTCTAACCTTATCTCCAAAACATCCAACTTAGTGTGTAGAGTACAAAGTAGATGGAAAGAGTAATTTGAGAAGTTAATGAATAAAATGGGAGAGAAGGAAGATTAGAAGAGGCAAACATGAATGACCAGGAAGTGGCAATGATTAGTAAGGGGGAAGTTAGAAAGGCACTGAACAGGATGAAAACTGGAAAGACAGTTGGTCCTGATGACATACCAGTGGAGGTATGGAAGCAACTTGGAGAGGTGGCTGTTGAGTTTTTGACCAACTTATTCAATAGAATATTAGCAGGAAAGAAGATTCCAGAAGAATGGAGGAAAAGTTGCCATTTTTAAGAACAAAGGTGACATTCAGAACGGTGGAAACTATGGAGGAACAAATATGATGAGCCACACAATTAAGTTATGCGAAAGAGTAGTGGAGGCTAGACTTAGGTCAGAAGTGATTATCTGTGAGCAACAGTATGGTTTCATGCCTAGAAAGAGTACCACAGATGCATTATTTGCCTTGAGGATGCTCATAGAAAAGTACAGAGAAGGTCAGAAGGAGCTACATTGTGTCTTTGTAAACCTAGAGAATGCCTATGACAGAGTACCAAAAGAGGAGTTGTGGTGTGGCAGAGAAATATGTTCGAATAGTAATGGACATGTATAAGGAGAAGCAAGACAGTGCTGAGATGACAGTGTGACAGAAGAATTTAAAAGGTCAAATGTCGTCAAACGGATGATTTTTGGTATATTATTAATGAAAAACCCACAGCCAATATGGTCCCATGTGTTTTTTTCCCCCCACCACAAAACATGATTTTGACATATACAGCTTTCTGTAACTCCCGCCATGAAAATCCACTCAGGGATTTGTTTGAGAAGAAGCAGGAAGTGACATAAAGGACAGCGGCGCCCCCTCGTGGACTCGTTTGTTTCCATTAGTTTTACCTCTGTGAAGGTAGCTCGTTGTTTCTTCGTGTTAGCCAAAATGCCGGCTCATTGCGTTAATGGACATTGCTTGAACACTCGGGAGAATGGAATTACCCTTTATAAAGAGACCCTGTTCGTTGTGAAAAATGGATTGCACGGGTGCAGAGGATGAGAGCTTCATGGGTTCCAAATAACAGGTACGTGTGTATACAGCTACTTTAAAAAAAAAAAAAAAAAAAAGTTTGGGGCAGACCACGTAATCGGTCTCTCTCATAACGTGACAAAAGATCCGCGTATGAAATGTGTCGATGTGCGCCTTCGCCCAGCCAACAATGTCTCGATAGTGTTCATCGCATACTGCAGCAACTTTGAATATACCCCTAAAAGCAACCTCGCTGGCTCCACCTCCTCCTTATATGCCACCACAGACACCGAAACTCAGCCACACCGGCTGAGGCGCCGCGTTCGGCGGTCACAGCTTCTGCAAAGGCTGCGCGTTGGGCTTTGCGACGGGGGCAGCTCTGAAGAACCTAGCCGAGAATGCGTTCCTCAGTCACGTGCGCGCATGAAGCGCCCCGGCTTGAGTGTGAGTACCCCCCTAAAGCACCGTTCGGCTTTGTCATAAGCCACATCGGTTTGCCCATGAATGGATATCATATGGCTCGAAACAATAGTGTAATATTGCCCCGGTAACTTCACTCGGTTGTGTGGTGAAATTCGGTGTCAGAAGGGGCCTCGGGAAAATGCAAATATCTCTATTGTTCGGCTTCCATAGTAGCAGGCACTGCGCGTTTTCAACGGCGGAAGTGATGATGACGTCAAGGACAGAGGACGCGACTAATATGGCGACCACTCGGATGTCGAGGGACACTCAGTTGCGCAACTTTGTGCATGGATGACGCACTCTCCGCTCACTTTCTTTTTTTAGACAATTTATTATAGACATTGAAGTGAATACTGTTATATGCATTTTTCATTACAATATCTATTTTAGAATGTTTATAGGGATGTCAGTCCCACTTTAAGGTGGAGGTGGGACTGCATCAGGGATCCGCACTGAGCAAGAAGAAGACCAACGAAAAGGTTGATTGATGTGGTGAGGGAGGACATGAAGACTGTGGGTGTTAGTGAGGAAGATGCACGAGCTAAGCTTAGTTGGAAAAAGATGACTCGCTGTGGCGACCCCTAAACGGGAAAAGCTGAAAGGAAAAGATGATCCTTAATCACCTTTACTTGCTGCAAACTCTTCCCATCTGGCCTTCCACAACCTGATTCTCTGCTCTACCTTTGTCTTCTTAATCTTCATACCTCACTCTCACTCTCACACACACACACACACACACACACACACACTCTCACACACGTTAGCACGCTAGGCTAACGTGGGCTGAGCAGCTTTAACGTGAACGATACAGCGCCAATTTGGGTACTAAGATAAGACTCGTTAAATTTCAAGTAACTTCTCACAGCCCTCATTGTACAAGTTATGAAATTACTCATGTTTGATGTTTCTTCAACAGCACGGTTTGATCACAAATGAGTCTCATTGTTAGCCAGCTAAGCTAAGGTGGTCTGGGCCTATAAGCAAATTTAAGTTGACTTTTCTACTTGCCCAACGTCCTACCAAGTACTCACAGTCCTTGTAAATGAAAAAGGTTTTGCCAGTTGTAACTAGTAACGTTTGATGATTACCTCTTCAGCAAATATTTGATTACATACATTGCTTGCTGTTATCGAGCTAGGTTAGGCTAGGCCACGCAGCTTCAACTCGAATGAATACACCTCCAATTTGGGTACAAAGATTACACAGATGATGGTTTTAGTCCACACCCACTGAGTATTCAGAACATTTGGTCCTAATTCCGCAGGATTTATTTATTGTATCGTCTTGTAGGTCGGAGCCTCCTCGATTAGTTGTTACCAGTTTGGGACCGGAAGCCAACTATGGTCCTTTTCAAGAATGCCCCTGCTTATTTCAAGAAGAGAATGGCAAACTACATTGTACATGTGTTACAACAGCAGGGCTTCGAAGTAAAACAGCGGGTACTAGGATGGACTGGTTGGAGTCCAGCTCTTTCTTCTATTGAAAACGTGTGCCGCATTCAGAAGCGTAAAATTCAACAACAGAGACCCTGAGATGTTGAACAGCTAAAGCTGTACAAGCAAGAATGGGAAAGAATTTCACCTACAAGGCTTTAATAATAAGTGTCCTCAGTTCCCAAACATTTACCGAATGTTTGAAAAAAAATTAATGAAAAGATGATTTAACACAGTAGTAAACATGACCCTATCACAGCTTTTCTGGAACAGGTTAGAGCTATAGTCTAAGTGAATGATTTGGTAAAAACAAGGTTTATCAGTTTCAACATTAAAAGGTCTTAACTGTGTGTTATAGTCAATTAAAAATGTTGAACATGATGTTCAAATAATTGTATTCCGTTTTATTAAAGTTTAACAACGTGCTAACTTCTTTGGAATCGGGTTTGTAATTACTGCATAATTCAGAGCAAGAAGAGGAAGGTTTCCAAATTTGTTTCAGTAACAGTCATTCCCATATATTTGCCTGCAAGTTATCTAGTTTGCTCTGTTTATATGTGTTGCTGCATTATTATTATTATTATTATTACAGTGGCAGTTGTTTGAAGATTAATAATTGTTGTAAAATCTATTCCAATTTTAATTTCCCCCTTTTGCAGTTTGTATTATACCTTCGTAGAAGATTTAAAACTACCACGGATGGACCTCGAATGCATTGCGTATCATTAAGGGGTCTTCCTTTTCATTTCCTTCTTGCTTTATTGTGACAAAATTCAACAGTGTGAACAGTTACCTGCCCTCTCTGATCTCAATGGTCATGGAGCGGGACACCACATCTCTGGATGCCAGGTCCTTGGCATTGGGTGCGTAGCGCTCCATGAAGCGCTCCCCTTCACTGTTAATCAGGATGCCTCCCTCGCCACGGCAGCCCTCTGTGATCAAGCAGCCAGCTCCGTAGATCCCTGGAAACATGGCGATATAGCCATAATATTGTAAAACTACTGTAACAAGATGAAAACTTCTAAAAAAAAAAAAAAGTTTTGGCATTTCCTAAAAAGTTGATCTTTTGACATAAGCTTTGTGAACAACTTCACTTCCTAAGGGAACATCTTTGATGCAAACAAGGTGGGTAACTATCAATTTGCACATTAAAAAAAAAAAAAATTCCAAGCGCGATCCCTCCCCAAAGAATAAATCATTGGAAATACTGCGCTCGTTTGACCAAATGGAGATGAATTTACATTTTTCTTTTACATTCTTGCAATGTCCTGTATTGTCTGGACAACAAGCCACTACTTTTTTTGGGTGTTGTGAACCCTGCAGTTAAATTCTTTTCCTCAGTGTCTAGGAGTTTAAAAAGTACAGCAAAAACTTGTTTGAAAGAAAAGATTCAAAGATGGCCGTTCGACAATGCACTCTGGTTTGGGGATGCGCAGAGGTTTCAAATGTGTAGTAGGAGGAGACTTTACTTTCAGCGGGTATAGAAGAATGTACCTCAATTTGCCACAGAAGGCGAATGGTCGTGCACAGCTCGTGGATGGGAGGTGGGGGGGGGGGGGGAGAGCTACACAGAGTGGGCGCAGCCTATTAACCGGTGCCCACTGTCATCTGGAAAATACACTAGATCTTTGAAATAAATTACATACTATGAGACTACTAGTTATGCTGTCAACATACTATAAATAAAAAAAATAAAAAAAAAATAAAACAAATTAAAAAAAAAAGGTATACAGTAATAAATAAATTGTACATATTCAAAAAAAACTATTTGCAGTTTGGAATACAGTTAGTTCTAAATTGTACATTTTTAATTGCATGCAACAAGAACGCTGAGAAAAAAAAAAAAAAAAAAAAAAGGCAGGGCTTTATATAAGAAAGGCCTGGAACTAGAGCTCCGTGTAAACTTCAGATGACACACCCCAGCTCAGCCCATATTCCCACAGAAACGCCACATTTGTTATGACAATCAGATGTGGATTGGCAACAAGAACAGAGGAAAGACAGAACAGCTGTGGCTAGCATGGTGGCGCTAAACAAATTAGGCACGACCCCAGACAGACCCCACAACCCAGGGTACACCACTGGTGACTGGATTGCTGCAGCAAACATGAATGTCTGATGTTGAATCTGTTAATTATGCCAAAAAAAGGAACGCAAATAAAAGCCAATTGTTACTGCAAACTGAGATAGTCGCGACAATCCACAGGCGCATAACATGAACATTCGACTGTGGGACTAGACGAAAAACAGCAGCGGATATAAGGCCAGCTAGCTAGAATGGTCGACCGCGATCGACGCATTGAGCACCCCTGATATAGTGTATATCCCTATGTGGTGAATAGCATTCAAAATACTAATGCTAAGCACCAGTGAATTCAAGGATATTTTTTCCAGATCTGGCTGTGAAAGCTGGCACAAATCCAGATTTTGCTTGGATTTCAAAAATGTTCTTTATTTTCAATTAATGTCCAAAATATATGTAATATTACTTCACATTGGAGGGTTTATTGTACAAATGAATATTGGGGAGTGTCTTCCTTTAAGATGAAAAGCAATGTCAAGAGGCTTGTTCTGGACCCAGGTTTGAGCTCTGGTGTGAAAACACCCATTTTATCCCTTCTCAGGGCTAGAAAAGGGCCAATGCCACGCTTGGCTGCCTTTCTTGTAACCTGCTCTACTGGGGACACACCTTCCCCCATGCTCCACAATCTCCTCCTGTCTGGTGCCCTGCGTTATCGGGTCAGCCGAGGTCTACCCAGAGCTCCCCAGTCTCACCCACACCAAGGTCACGCAGACCGATCACCAAGAGCCGCCTCGACAGCAGAGCATACCTGCCCGTGCTCAAAGTAGACAAACTGGCACCACAAGGCCACTCTTTTTGTGGTATCTTTTAAAATATAGCTCAGTGCAACCTTTGGATTTTACAAAGAGTGTAGTTTTTTTTCCCCTCACCAGTGGGATGGAACTGTACAAACTCCAAATCCTGGCAGGGCAGACCTGCTCTAGTCACCATGGCGTTTCCATCCCCGGTACTAGTGTGAGCAGATGTGCAGCTGAAATAGGTTCGACCGTAACCTCTGGAAACAGGAAAGGTTTTGGTAGGTGTCAACTGAGGTCTAATACTTCAGCGTTCTCAAATTGCCCACTTCTTTGTGTAGATTTGCTTACCCAGTAGCAATGACAGTATTCTGAGCTCTGAAGCGATGAATAGATCCATCCTCCATGCAGAGTGCGATCACGCCTTTGCACTCCCCATTTTCCATCAGCAAGTCCAGCGCAAAGTACTCCACAAAGTAACTAGTGTCGTAACGCAGCGACTGAACAGAGAACACAAAATGGAGATAAATACTTTGTACTTATTGTACTGTATTAGTTGTGTCCAACTGGTCAGGGTGTATTCCAAAGTGATAACAGCAAAACAAGTAGCATACCCGTCCATACAGAGTATGAAGTAGTGAGTGGCCAGTCCTGTCTGCGACACAACAGCAGCGGTGGGCTTGGCCTCCTTTGCCGTATTTGAGACTCTGACCACCAAACGCCCTCTGGTAGATCTTGCCATCTTCAGTGCGGCTGAAAGGCATGCCAAAGTTCTCCAACTGGTGGGGGAAAGAGTTGTATTTGGGTTAACTGATCAAAGACATAATGCATCTGAAATTACAAATGCGTGGCCGAAGCCCCTGTATCAGAACATCGTGCATTTCGACACCTAATTTTCCATATAAAAGTTTACACACACACGTGTTTGAATCCCAGGTTTTTGCGATAAGAAAAATTGGACCCCGATTAATCACTTCAAATCTTTTATTAATTCCTATTAAGTGTGACCAAAAAGGGGAAACAACTGATAGTGTGGTTGCAAAAGTGAGGACACCCTCTTGTAACTCAGGATATGGTTGCATTTAGAATTAATCAAATAAAGTGCCCTTTAGTAAGCTTTTCCCGAGTTTGTTTCTAGCAGAAGCCTGAAGGTTTTGTGAAGACAGTCATTTTAAATTGTTGAACTCAAAAGTATGGAAAACGCTTCAACACATGTAATACAATTTTACAGTACATGATTTTACTTCTAACTATATGATTAAAACGAGGTACCTGTATTTTCTTTTTAAATGGGATTCACAATAAGCAGTCAAGCATTATCATTAAACAAAACCATAGAGAAATAAATGTTGCTCAGCAATGAGTTGTATTTAAAAAACATTTCACGAATTCTTTTTGGGTATGTAAATTTATGATCACACACACACGCACACTGCTGGTAACCAGTTTGTGATCGTAACCTGTAGGTTACGGAACAATGTTCTCTAAAATACAATACAGTTCACTCCATTCTTTTTCTGCAATTCAATCAGGTCCAATTACAAATACATTGAATTCTCACGCATGACCACATTTAAAGCTGTAGTCATGATTCCTATAGTGGTTCTTGCTTGCTTTAATCGAACATCTGCTGAATGGAGTTCTGTTTACGAAAACCATGTGGTTGTGTGGGGCCAGTGCTTGCTGTCACAGTATAGTTGGAATCTCCGTTTCTAGGTTGGTCACTTGATGAGGACCCTTGATGACCAGTTTCAGGAGAGGGTTGTGAAAACTTTTTCTTTGCCCAATCATGGATGGAACCTGACTGTACATGTCTTGTTACGTTGCTCTTGTGAATATACTTGACACCATCTACATGGGCCAAAATTCCCTTCAGAACCTACAAATGAAAAGATAATTTTCTGTTTATTTTTAACAAATTCTATGTACTCAATGAATCATGACATCCATTTTCATTAAACTGAAATTAGATCTCAAATATTTATATAAATAATCCCTCAGAATGTCAATGCAGTAAAAAGAAACAGAAAACTATCAAATTGATTGGAAAGTTACAAAACTATGAAAATTATAACATTAAATCAACACACTTATACTCTTACTAATATTCAGTGAACATACATTGGGCTTTCAGTCAGACAGAAATTATATCTACTTAAAAATGATATAAGAACTAGCCCTTTTAATTTCATATTTTATTTGACAGTTGATAAAATTAAACATTTTAGCTGTCGCACTTATACTTTAAAACGAAACATGTCGATGTCATGCTTGGAATCAGATTCACATACCTGACAATCCTCTCATTTTTACTTATTTTCGTATTTCCATGGAAGTAGTTTTAATCGACCCCCTTCATTATCTGTCTCATACATAAAATCTTCGTGAACGTCCCATGATTGAAACGTTTTAACAGTAACAGTTTCCCCGTGTACAACATTTTGAAATCGCTCCTTCTTACTGGGAGCTGCCATGTTTGTTTGATAATTGAGAAGTCTCGCGATATGGGCCGCGCGATATCATGTGTCATGAAAGAACACAACATTAACCTGTTAACTATTTGTGAGTAGTCTGGCGAAAGCCAGCAGTAAATTTCTATGTAGATCTATAAATTATTCGTATGTCTACACAAATCTTCATTGCGAATGGTCATTCGTTTGCGTTTTTTTTTTGCTATTGCGTAACCGATGCGTTACAATGTAAGCCGCGAACCTGATAAATAAAATGTGGACAACGGCGACATGGCGCTTTCTCTGAGCAGATCAATGAATTACGACTTCAAATGCGATTGGCCAAGCAGTTAAAAAAAAAAAAAAAAGACAATTATCAGCCGATCTGATCAGTGTAATGTTTACTATCCAAATTTTTAAAAAGTAAAAATTGCCAGCAATACAACGGCCACAACATTATGACTACTTGTAAAATGGTATCCAATACAAGAGCTGTATCAAAAAATTCAGTGATCGGTTTCTAGTGTAAGAAAATATATGCTCAGTTTAAATGCACAGTCAGAGATATTTCCTTTAACAGGTTTACTGCCATTACAAATATGAATTTAAATGAGTCTTTACCTCCACCACAGCTGCAGGGGCCTGTTCTGTCATGTAGTGGATGGCGTCCTGGTCCCCGAGCCAATCAGAACCCTTTACTGTGTCATAGAAATGCCACCTCCAGTCATCATTTTCCATGTTGCCGAGAGCTGCATTGATTCCACCCTGGAAAAACAGATTGGTCCACTATTTACTTTACCAATATTATTAGATTTAGTTTGCTTCATAAATTACATAAAATGATATTGGGAACCACCTATAATGAAACATTTTAAAAAGATTACACTACCTGTGCGGCTACAGTATGAGACCTGGTGGGGAAAAGCTTTGTGACACAGGCAGTGTTAAAGCCAGCCTCAGACAGGCCAAAAGCTGCCCTGAGTCCCGCTCCTCCTGCGCCTACGACCACAGCGTCAAACTCATGATCCACAACTGGGTACTGATTGGAAAGCTGAAGTGAAGAAGCAAAAGCATGTTAAATTTTAGAAAACCTTACACAAGCGCTACATTTATATTGTTTATAATGACAAAATCTCAACCACAGCTCATAGAATTGAAGAAAAATAAAATCAATACATACATCCTATACAATCATGTTTCTATTCGTGTAGATTCTTATTTCAACTCACATCATCAGAAACTTTGGCATTTTTCTTGCCGTAAATAGAGAAGTGCAAATTCCGTGAACCTTGAACTGCTGTAGCAGGGACCTGGCAGTGAAGAAGATGAAAATATCAACTCATACAACAGGTATCAAAATGATAGGTTAGATGGATAACAGACAGACAGATATTTACAGCAGAAGTTATATACATTACAAAAAACCCCTTTTCAGATCTGCCCACAATTTTTTGATGGGATTCTGATCGGGGCTTTGTGGTGGCAACTCCAAGACATTGACTGTCATCCTCAAGCCACTTTTTAACCATTTTGGCAGTATGTTTACGTTATTGTCAATTTGGATGTCTTTGACATGTTGCTTTAGTATCTCCATGTAATGTTCTTTCTTCATGATACCATCTATTTTATGAAGCGCTCCAGTTCCTGCTGTAGCAAAACAGCCCACCAACATGATTCTGGTACCTCTATGTTTCACAGTTTGTATGGTCTCCTCAGGTCTACAAACTTACCCATTAATCCTCCAGATGTAACGGTCATTATGGCCAAACAGGCTGACTTATATTTCATCAGACCAGAGGACATGTCTCCAGAAATTAAGGTATTTGTGTTGATGTCTTTTTGCAAACTGTAGTCTGGATTTTTTTTTTTTTTATGTTTCTTCAGGAGGAATGGGGACATTCTCGGTAAGTGGCTTTTCAGCCCATGACACGCTGTGGCGACCCCGAAAGGGAGAAGCCGAAAGAAACACACAGTTAGTACAGTTCTAGTTTACTGTGTGTCATGACACTTTCTTACCAGCTTCATCCAGCATCTTCACAAGTTTTAGCTTTTGGGGGAGGGGGGGGGGTGTTTGATTTGCACATTTCGGACCAAAACACATTCATCTCTGGGACAGAGAACTCATCTACTTCCTGAGAGGTGTGATGGCTGGACATTCCCACGATGTTTATATTTTCGTATAATGGTTTGAACAGATGAACGTGGCACCTTCAAGCATCTGGAAATTGCATTAAAAGGACGAGCAAGAGTTGTTGAACGCCACGATTCACTCTCTGATTTCCTGGGGAAATTCTTTTGATTTTCCCCAAGAGTTCAAACAAGGGAGCAGAGTGTTGTTTGGAGGTGTGGCTTTTAATACACCCCCAGGCAAAGTTCCCTCTAATTTTTTAGACATCTGAGCAAACACACTAAGCCCCTGAGTGCTCCCTTTGACAACTGACCCATATCAGATGTGTGCACTGTGGTCAGGTCATTGTCATCCATTGAACTTACATTGCTCAAAGATTCAGTCAGTGGGAGTGTGAGTGTGGCTGCGCACAAGCTCATTGTTAGAGAGTTTGGCGTGCTACCAAAGTGTTCACTTATAAAGTGATTTAAAGAAACCAATGTGTCTTCTTTTCAACTAAAACTTGGGTTGCATTAGAGGAACAGAACTCGATCATAAACTAAGGACATCCCTGAATCCTGTGCTGTATGCAAAAGTGCAGTCGATGCTCAGACCAAGCCATATTTAGAAAAACTACAATATGCAGTGTGCAGCTTCAAACGCTCCACATTCATCCCAGTCCCCAAGAAACCTGCAATCTTGGGTCTGAAGGACTGTTTCCTAGATATCTGCGGTCATGAAGTTCTTTGAATGCCTTGTTCTGGAACACCTCAAGAGTGTCACAAGTCCTCAGCTACACCCACTGCAGTTTGCCTACCAGCAAACAGGTCTGTGGATGATGCCATCATCATGGGTCTGCACTTTATCCTTGAACATCTCAACAGCGTGGGAACCTATGAGAGTATCCTGTTTGTGGACTTCAGCTGTTCGTTCAACACCACCATACCCGAACTCCTCTCCTCTAAGCTTCTCCAGCTCAAGAGTCTTGCATGTCATCTGCCAGTGCCTCTACAACTTCTTAATGGGCAGAACACAGCAGGTGAGGCTGGAGGACACCATCTCATCCACCATCAGCACCAGGGTACCCCAAGGTTGTGTCCTCTCTCCGCTGCTCTTCTCACTCTACACAAACAACTGCAACTCAGCGCATCCTGCTGTCAAACTCCAGATGTTCACAGATGACAATACAATCACCAGGCTCAACAAAGACGGCGACGAGTCTGCGCATCGACAGGAAGTGGAGAGGCTGGAGCTTTGGCGTGTCCAACAACCTGAAGACTGCAGCGATGACTGTGGACTTCAGGAATCATTCGCCACAGCTGCTTCTCATGCTGTTCAACTGTATTGTGTCAACTGTTGAGATCTTGAAGTTAATGGGAATTAACAGTCTCAAATGAGTGGGAAACAAATAACTTCATCCTCAGAAAAGTTCAAAGGAATTATTTCCTGAGGAAGCACAGCCTGCCACGAGAGCTACACAGCAGTCATCAAATCACTACCTCCATCACAGTCTGGTTTAGGGGAAGAAAAAAAAAAAAAAAAAAGCCCAAGACAAACCCCGACTACAAGGACTAGCACGCTACCCGAAGTAGGTCAAAAACAGGCAGGATCTTATCAGACACTTCACATCCTAGCCACCAGCTCTTCCAACTCAGGTAGGCGCATCCACAAATATCCAAACCCAAACTAGCAGCCATTCCAAATTCTTCCCACTTGCAATTACGTTCTCAAAAAGCTAACGTACAATTCAACTGCAATATGCTGTCAGTTTTCTGCCTCGTGTTTGTTGTCACAGTCTGCTTGGCCAATTAGCATTATTTATTACAAACTAGTCACTTTAAACTGCATACACTCTTTGAAGTCTGGACATCCTTTGCATAATGGACAGTGCACTGGACTAATGGGCATTTTAACGTCTCCAAATGATAGAAGACTTTGCATCCTTTGCACAACTTGAGTTGAAAAAAAAATGTTCCCTGTCAATTGTCTGTCTGCTGGCATACTAAACACGCATGTCATACTAGGGTGTCTCCAAATACCAGAGACAAATTCCTTGTGGTGTTTACATGCTTGGCCAATAAAGTTCATTCTGATGTTTAATAATCATATCCATATATAACTGTTGAGTAATGTTGAATAATAACCGTAAAAGTTTTTTTATTATTATTATTTTTATGTAGTAGATCCTCGCCATCCATTTTCCATACAGCATATCACGGTCACGGGCAGTCTGGCGCATATTCCATTTTAGTCTGGGCGAGAGATGGGGGGGTACACCCTCAACTGGTCGCCAGCCAATCGTAGGACACATACAAACAAGCAACCATTCGCACAAACACCGACCTTAGACCTAATTCAGAGTTCTCAATCAACTTGCTTATTGAATTAATTAAGCAACTAGCTGTTGGAGAAAACCTGAATACCAGAAAAAACTCCACGCAGGGACTAGGCCGGATTGGAACCCGGGTCCTGTGAGGCAAATGTACAAACTAGTCGTCCACCTTTTCTGCCCTCCGCGATCCTATTTATTGTATAAACCGGTAGGTAATTTCTACCTCCTCTGTATTTTTGTGTATGTAAAAATGTTAAATCAACAACTACGCTAACAATAAGAGAAGCCACAACGCTTTCCTCAAGGACAATGAAGTTTACAGATCATAGTCAACGGTACAACACCTAGTCTGACATTATAAATTACAAATATATCTGCATGCTTTGAAAAAAAAAGCTACATCATGAACTTTGTTTGCCTATCAAAATCCAATTTCACTGCAGAGCTAGCTAGTGTCACATTGGAGCAGCCCTTTCCTACGTAACGCAAGTTACGCAACTCAGTTAGTTATAAAAGCGCTGCGGCACGATATTTTTTCTTTAGTGGGGGGGGGGAGACGAAATTCCTTTACAACCTAATAAATAATCTGTGCGTACAAATTACAGGCGTTATTACTCACAGCTTTTGTGGAGGACAATATCCTCTTATATAGGAGCCGAGAGGCAGCTTGAACGCCAGCCATGTTGTCAGTCAGGCAACTTACATTGGACGAAGCTCGAGCCTGAGGTTTTTTGTTCTACTGGAATGAACCACCCTCCGATAAACAGGGGTGTATGATATATAAGGTGTTAATGTAACCCTCTCCGATCTTTTTCTGTGACCCATTTTACCATAAGATTATTTGAAAAAGTCAATTAATTGAAAGACTCGTTTGCTTGTCTTCATTGTGTCACATAATGGAAAATGATTTATAACACTGGTCAAAATACCCCCCAGTTTTGTGTCAACACCCACGGACAGTCAACGGGTTAAAATTGTATAACAAGGTTGTATGGTGCCGGAACAAATGTATAAGTGACCGAGACTTTTCATTGAAGGTGAGATACAACAGCACAAGCCAGTGCCTTTAAACAGACACACGTTGGGTTCTGGGACCCACAATGGCCCGTTGGGTGCATTTGTAAATACACTGACGTGTATGAGCACGTAAGCTAACATGTTAGCTAGTTTTTATAGCTTTTACCTAGCCTCGTTTGTGTTTAGCTGGACTGTCAACCTTGCGAGCATAGTGTAAATGTTGTCTTGTGGCTATTTGAGTTGATTAAGATGATGCGTACAACTCACCCATTGGTTCAGGTTAGCTTCTTTACTAGTTCTATGGATTTTTCAACTGAAGTGGTAATCGACTGTGTAACTACTGACTTCATGGTCCTTTAGTAATACTGTGATACGATTAGCAGTGGTACAAAGTAGCGATGTCACGCTAAATCGAGTGATCGATCAACAGAATAATTGACAACCATTTTCTTAATCAAATATTCATTTATTTAGAGATATCGTTTAACTTAAAATTGTCCAAATCCTCTGATGTCAGCCTCCATAATTTCTGGAGTCTTTCAAGAAAACAGACTGATGATTAAAATGAGATATTTACAAACATCTTTTAGTAAAAAATAAACACATTTTCGAAACCTATTTTCTGATGTTTTATGGACCAAGGCTGTAATTCAACCACAGTCATTGTTTAATTTATTTTCTGTACCCCTTATCCTCACGAGGGTTTGCGGGCATTCTGGAGCCTATACCAGATGGTTCTAAGCGAGAAGCAGCGTATACCCTGAGCTGGTTACCAGCCAATCGCAGGGCACATATAAACAAACAAACAACCATTGGCACTCACATTCACACCTATGGACAATTCAGAGTCTTCAATTAACCTACCCTTTGTGACAAAAGAAAGTATATAGGAAGGTTTTGGTTAACACTTCATCCTTGAGGAATAAAATTCTTTTTAGTTTAAAATGTCTTGTTTTAATCAAGGTCACTATCCATACCATGGGCAAATGGTCCTGCTAGTACTGCTAATCCTTGCTCTCTTGGCTGCTGCTGGTCAAGTAGTCATTTTTCGTGCTGTGTTGGATCAGCTCTCTCCTATTCATTCCCTCATGGTCACTGTCCACCTCAGCATTGGCTCCTTTTGAGCTTCGGTTCTGGCGTCGCCTTGGATATCCGCGCAGCTCCTAGGGGCTAGGGTAATTGACAGCTTCCACAGACATCTTGTAAAGGGCGATATATTATCACTATAACTTTGCACATGTGCAGAAACTAACCTTGGTAAGTCCAAATGTTGTTGGGTTTATACAAAGACTAAAAATTGAGAAATATTTCAAAGTAAATGTTGTGTGGCAACATTGTGCTTTTTGTCAGAATGAAGTGAGTAGTGTGTTACTCTATTTGTTGTGATTCGAATCAAAAAATTCAGATTCGGCATTTGTTTTTGACTTGAATACAAACTTGAGTCACCACTCATTTGTGCATAGGCCTACATAATATCAAAAATACATACTGCATTATTCTATTTTAGAACATGTAATTTGCTCAAGTATTTATATTTCTGATAACTTTTTACATTAACTCCCTATATTTGAAATGTGTACTTTCTATTCCTGACTGTAAAATATGCTTGTTACTTTTTTCAACCCTCATGGACGATGACACAAAGTTAAAAAAAAAAAACCTCATTTGGAATAGAGTGGAATAGAGTTGAAGCCATTTCAGATCATAATGGACTGATTGAAGTCTTAAGGATGTATACGGCGGAAAAAACACACAGCACTGATGTGGTTTGTGTTGAATAATTTAACGTCTGAATATCGCTGTTTATGTAACATAGGTTCACAATGGTGTACTTTCTAGATGTATGATATTGATGACTTGCTTACTATTCTTTTTGTGTTGTTACAGGGCACAGTAAATAAATAAATTCTAACTGAATAGCAGTCTCTGTATTAAGTTATTTGCCGCCAACTTATGGCACCTGTAGGCAATTACAAATTCTTTTTAGGGGGGCGTCAATTGCACTTTTGCTGTTTGCTGCTGGGCTCAGTCCCTGTTTCTGAATACCGTTGTGGAGTCTGGAGTGGAATCTAAAAAAACTGAAGCTTCTTTTTTTTTCCCCTTCAGTCCTTATCATTATTAACTTTCTCGGCTTTTTTGTTGCTCAGTTCCCAATATTAGCAGAGCAATGGCAACACATTGTTTTGATGAGATAAAAGTCCATCTAAAATTAACTTCACTCTTCATTAAACATGAAATGTTTTTTTTTTTGTTCTTCTCCATAGGAGCATTAGACCAGTTGAGAAGAGGGAAACTGTTATGTGTTCTGAGTTTATTTTTAAGTGTTATTAAAATGCATATATAACTGACAAACTGAGTTAAAACATTTTTTACTTTTGCAATTAAGTATATTTCCCTTTTACAATTAAGTGTATTTCTTTGTTTTACACCAGTGTCTGTCCTTTTTCATGGGTACAGACGTGTGAGAACGTTTTGCCTTCTTTGACAGTAAATGTGGATTCTATAAGCCACTTAACTTGAAAGGTGGAACAGAATACCACAAGATAATGTGAATGCTAATGTTTGGATTTGTTTGTGTGGTGCAACAGCATCCTCCATGAACAACCTGAATGACCCTCCAAGATGGAACATTCAACCAGACCCAAGAGAAAGGGGGGAAGGAGGCACAGATGGCAACCAGTGGAACTATGCTCTGCTGGTGCCTATGCTGGGACTGGCTGCATTTCGTAAGTTAAACAAGCAAGTGTTCCATATTACAATGCCAGAGAAGACTGGTGGGATTGAAGTTAAATGCGGTTTTACAATGTTACAATGTACAAAGGCAGGATAATTTTGTGTGGCAGAATGTGAGTGACTACTGCGGAGCTCAACTAAAATGACTGAAAAAAAGGTGTACTGTACCCCAAAATGTATTTTTTCCCCCCCTCCTCAAAAAAAGATTTCAGTGGAAGCAGAGAAGAAAGTCATTCAAGTCAAAGTCGCTCTGCCTTGGTCAAAATACTCTAAAGGGTTGTTCACCAATGGTGCCATCAGAGAACGCTTTGACTTTTACCACCCGGAAAAACATGGAATATCATGGTGAATTGTCCTGCATCAAACCCGATAAAATATTAGACAAATTACAAAATTTTGTGTACGCACAATGGGCGGCACGGTGGATCAACTGGTAAAGTGTTGGCCTCACAGTTCTGAGATCCCGGGTTCAATCCCGGACCCTCCTATGTGGAGTTTGCATGTTCTCCCCGTGTCTGCGTGGGTTCCCTCCGGGCACTCCGGTTTCCTCACACATTCCAAAAACATGCAACATTAATTGGACACTCTAAATTGCCCCTTTGTGAGTGCGGCTGTTTGTCTCATTGTTCTCTGCGATTGGCTGGCAACCAGTTCAGGGTGTACCCTGCCTCCTGGCCGTTGACAGCTGGGATAGGCACCAGCACTCCCCGCGACCCTCCTGAGGATAAGCAGTGAAGAAAATGGACGGATGGATGTGTACGCAGATCATATGTGACGAACATACAGATGGAGCTCACCGTGTGTTCCGAGTACGAGTCTCTTTGCACAGTGCATTGTTCTTTTTCTTTTTTTATTGATGTCAACTTAATGTAGCTTTTTTGCTATATTGTGTTTATACATCATTTTTGTCACCATGCAACTGCTACTTACATATTGGCATTTGATTTTCTGAGTTTGGTAGGTTAGCGTCACACTTTTTGACTTCGAAGATTACTTTCTGTTGTAACATCTCAAGAAACATCCATTTTTTTTTTTAACAATTCTTAATGCTTATCATGTTCATGGTTACAAAATGCTATACCAGCTGACTTCAGGCAAAAAGCAGACGACACCCTGCACTGGTCACCACAGAGCACATATTGAGACAAAGAACCATCCACACTCTCATTCCCATTATACTGGGAACTGAACACTTGGTTTTCCACCGGCAGTCAAGTCAAGTGAAGGAACCACGACATCGTCAAGTGACTCTCTTAAAAACCCCCTAAAATGAGCAAAATATACACTTAAAGCTCGATGCTGACTGAGATAAAGTAAGTCTGTGATGCACGATGAAGGTTCTTGATATTTGTGTTCCATTAGTGATATAGCTTGGGTACATTCCTAATGTACAAAAGAGCAAATCTGATATGACAATAATCACTTTCACTATGTGTCATATGGCTCCATTAAGTTTTCATATTTATTCACATGGCCATTAAAGATTATTCTGAGATGTTTTTCGAAAAGCTGCACATAAATATTATTTCTCAAAGATGTTTGGGGACACTCGTGTAATTTTGACTCAATATCTCCAAATGAGTAATTACATCAGTGCAGCAGGTTTTAATTTTAAAATGAAGAGCAACGGAAGCTTCAAGACGAAGGCTTACAAACACCTTTTCTCTATTCAGGTTGGATCTGGACCCGGGAGTCTGAAAGAGAGATTGAGAAGGTCAAAACAAAGTATAACAAGGATGTGTTTTTGGTAAAAAGTGAGTTGGAGTCACGATACGAGGAGACATTAACAGAGAGGCGCCGAGCAGTGGCTGCCTTGGAGCTGGAGCTTGAGAAGGAGAGACAGAGGGTGAAGGGCTACAAGCAGGCCATGATCTCCCAGAGCCATCTTTTGGTAGAAGAACGGAAACGTTTACAGCAGGTAAACCGTTTTCCGCAAAGACTGTGTACATTTACGTATCTTGACGGAGACTGATCCATTGTATAATATTAATCAAAACCAGCCATTCATCCATTTTCTATAGTCCCAATTAGGGTCACAGAACAACTGATCCCTATTCCAGCTTCCTCACCTTCGCCGAGAAATGAGGTAGACCCTGGTAGGGTTGCAAGCCAACACTCAGCAGGGTACAAATAGATCATCATTTAAAACTTGTTGTAGGTAATTTAGAATCTTCAATTAGCCTTGCATGCTTATATTTGGAATATGGTGGAGTTTTTAGAGAGTTAGTGTGCAGGGAGACATGCAAACTCCAAACAGAAAAGCCTGAGCTGAGATTCAAACCCAGAACCCCAGAACTGTGAGGCAGATGTACTACCCATTTTGTACACCCATCAATAAAAACCATGTATGTAAGTGAGTGAGTGAGTGTCTTTCGGCTTGTTCTGTTAGGGGTCACCACAGCATGACATCTCAGATGAGCGCTCATATTAGTTTGGCACAGTTTTTAATGCCGGTTTCCCTTCCTGATGTAACCCCTTTTGGGGAGTAGAGGCCCCACTGAGATATGAACTCACGAGCCCTGGTTTACCAAACCAATGGTCGAACCACTGAGATATGGTGCCTCAATAAAAACATCTTAATTTAGGTGTCAATATAATCACAAAAGTTAAGATGAGACCCAGTCATCCCCAACATACAAATTATACAGAGCTGTAAAGTTATTTCTTTTACCAAGACGCTAACTTCTTTGCTAAGTGAGCTAAACGGAGCATCATCGCCACCTTGCGAAGGCAGACATAGTTTGCCTAACGATCAAATTGCAGTGATATTTCAATGATAAGTGTGAAGTAGTCAGTGACAATTATTTGTGTGTATCTCTCATCCACTAAACACCGTCATCTTCTTCACCAGGAGCGTGAGTGGTTGGAGAAAGAGAAACAAAGTTATATCAAGTCTGGAGCTGGAAAGGCTGTGCTGCATCAAGCCGTGGAACAACAGACTGAGTGGTTCCAGAGAGCCATCGCCACACTGCGAGAGCTCGAGGCTCAACTTGTGGAGCGTCAGAATGCCTACTGTTCTCTATTCCTGCCTCGAGACAAGCGCCTGGAGATGGAGAGAAACATGCTGCTGAAGGCCGTCAAAGACCCTGTCACGGATGACCTTGATCTAGAGGCCGATCTAAAAGATATTTTTAATAGGGATAAGCATTGTGCGAACTTGATGAACATGGATAAGAAAAAGAACGGAAGTCTCATGTGGGTGTATCTGAAGTACTGGCACTTGCATGTCACTGTTCAGAAACACATGAGAACTGAGGCGGCCATTCGAGGGGAAGACATTGAGCCATCAAAAAAATGATGACAAGATGCGGCAATGATTTCCTTTCGACTTGTGGATCACAACTGGAATATGCATGAAGTTCTGATCTAGATGTTTAGATAATACATTTTGTCACATTATTTAAATATGCTTCAAAGGGAGTTCTAAATTTAAGATTCCCCAAATAATAAGACTCCTTATCTTAAATGCACTCAGATGATATCCACATTGGATGCACAATCAGATCTTAAAATCTAATATTCTTTTGTCAGTGTGTGTGTGTGTGTGTGATTATCTAATTTTCTGTTTGTGCCATGGAATCTAATGTTAATATCCTGACTCTTTGTTCATCTTAATGCAATGAACTTTGGATATCAACATTTAGTTAGATTCTGCTTGATTTAGTTATTTTACCATGAAATTGAGTGAAATGTGCCGATGCTTATTCCTCTCAAGCTCAGTGAATCTCCCTTTCAGAGCCTGCTAAGCTTTCATTCATGATACTTCACAGAAGATGATGCCTCTAATTGATCAATTGGGCAAGTATCAGATGAGTGCACAAAGAGCTTATTTGGTGAACACGACGGCTGAAGTAACACTTCAACCTACATACAAAGAAAATGTGAAGTTGCCATTTTCTTATCACAACATAATTACGTTTTAGTTCTGGCAATATTCTGGTGAGTGCTTGATTTTGTGTTCAGATGCACAGATTTTACACACAATAAAGCCTTTGTGTGGGAATACGATATATTTGAGTATCTGTTTTTTCTATATTCTTTGATTAAAAAGGGGGTTGAGAGCTACCCTGTTACCGTTTGCCTTGGCGTGCAGTACATTAGTACGATGTACAGTATATAAAATAGGTTACATCATGAGCTCTATTTTAAGAGAAATCAATTTATCCTTCTGGGGGAAAATCCATTCACTTATGTATTTATTTTGTCCACATACGAAGCACAATTCCAACACAGATGGTCCTTTTCGTCTTTGGCCCAGTCCACAATTACCAAAAACCATTTGAAATTTGGACTCATCATCATACAGTACACTTTTGCGTTTTGCGTCAGTCATCACAGATAAGCTTGGGCACTGGCAAGCTGGTGTAATTACATGTTAAATAATATAACTTGTACTTTGCACAGTAGAGTTTTTTAAATTTAAAAGAAAATAATCAACTTAGATATTACTGTATAATAGAAAATAAAGTAAATGAAAACAGCGTGTGCTGGCACCCGTCCCTAATATTTGGTTCGACACCTTTTACCTCAGCAATGACAGCATCCAAATCTTACTTCTATCCATCTAACATCTTTTTTGCTCTTCTCTGGTGCTATTTCCTTCCACTCTTCCTTTGCAATTTGTTCAATCTCTTGAACATTTGGAGGTTTATTTTCCACAGCGGCAGATTTCAGCTCCCCCAAAGATTTGCAGTTGGACTGAGATCAGGACTCATTGCAGTCCATTTCTTCCTGTTCACCCATTCCTGTGTGCTTTTGATGTGTAGTGTGGGTCTTTGTTTTGCTAGAGGACCCTTGATCTTCCCTTAAAACCAGCATTTCTTATCACTGGCTAAAACAGTTTGCTCTAAAATCTCTTGATAATTTTCCAATTTTATGATACCTATGATACAGTCAAGCCCTCCAGTATCAGATACGCCAGAGCAAACCCACACCATTATGAATCCTTCACCACGCTTGACTGTTGGTAATGTTCTTTTCCCTAAAGGTTTCATTGCACTGTAAAGTTTGCATGCATAGCTAAAGAGGTCTATTTTTCATCTGTCAATGAAATAGTCTCATTTTCTCTTTAGTATCAAACAAGTTCTCTACAAAAAAAATGTCTCAACTTGATTCATTTTCTTCAGCTGTTCCATATTTAGAACTTAAACATCATGGGTGCCAATAATGATGAGCAAATGATGACTGATCACTACTTCTGTTTGATCCAGTTTTGGAATTGGTTGCGTCTGTGAAGAAGACCCGCTTGAGAGCACACACACTTGTTGATTGTGGTTGCTCAGGAGCAGAGATGTAAGTAGAGACCTTCACTAGTGAAGTAGATAACCTTAAGAAATTCATATAACCTGATTTCAGGCCTCGCAGCTGAAAAACATCAATTCGGGAATTCTTGGAGGATTTTAACATTTCACAAATTTACTGAGGCACCACTGAACCTTAATAATTCCCAAAATACTAAAAAATGTTAGTTTGGTAAGACATGGGACCAGGATCGTCTGATGAATCAAGAGTCACACGCATTTCATGATGCTTTTTGGTCTGGCTGCTTAAAAACAGATTTGAATGTTTTGATATTATCGATTGTAGATGGTGAACACACAAAATTATGTGCTTCTTCATAGAACACTCACCAATGACCATAAAAGTGTGAAGGTTTGCGTGACTACGGTAACTGCCATCTGTGATTGGCTCGCAATCACTCCAGGTTCAAACTCACTTCACCTAGGACAATAACAGACACAATTTTACGACAAAAGATGGATGTTCAAATGACGGTTTTATTGCCCCCCCCCACAATATAAATTTATTAAACAGAATAATTCAGTCACTGCTGTACACATATATTCCAGCATAGGCAAACCAAATGTTGCTAAACTGTGTGCCTGCAGAAACATAGCAAGCCAAATCATAGAGCAACAGACAATAGCACATCAGTCAGTGTGCATTAAAATGAAGGCGTGTTCTCCATACAGCCAGAATACGCAAGCATTACTGGCTGAACCAGGCTGGCCGCTTCCTGGGTCTCTCCACTATTCTCTTGTCTTTGTCCTGCTCGCTCGGCGTTTCATCCGCGTACAAGACAACGGTCTCCACTGTTGGGGCACCGAGAGGACCACCCTCCATTGCTTTAATTTGATGACGGATTAGAGCAGTCTCCTTGCACACTTTAGCATAACAGAAGCCACACAGGATGTGTTTCTGCTTCAAGTGGCCGCACTCTGGACATGGCTCAATGTTTAGCTGAAGGAGAGATGAATAAGGTGAATGTTTTAGCCAAGGATACATTTATTGGGCACTCACGCTGGACACCAACATCATTTGAGGACTTTCAATACAAGAGATTGTTCTAAAATTATGTATTTACAAATAAAAGTTTGTTGACAGTTAATATTTGCAGTGTCAACTGCACATTAAAAAATATTTGGTGTTGTACGAGTAACACTGTTCTCTAACCTTGCCTATGCAGTGCAGACATACGCTTCCTTAACTACATCCACAAAAATAAACATTGTATTGGATGTCGTTAGATTGTACAGCAGTACCTAATGGTGTTGGTGGCGTTTATGTAGATTGATTCAAAATTGTCTATCGGTGTGAATGTGATTGTAAATCATTGTGACCTGCAACTCCTGGGTGTACTTCAGAACTGCAACCCGAATGAGGCCAAGCTTTATAAAGAAGTGGATGGATGCTTTATACATTACAATATAAAAACATGTTTTATGGGCCAAAGAGATAACACACGCTGACAAAGCGATGTAGCTGCTGGTGTTTTCAAGCAAATGTTTGTTTTAAAGTTGACTGTGTGTGTGTGTGTGTGGTGGTGTTTGCACCTTGACTTTGATAAGTTTGCTCTCTGCCCTCCTCCTTGTTCGGTTGACCTCGATAGTGCGCCTCTTCTTCGGTGCGGCCATCCACAATATGCTGTCCAGAACACCGGGGGGTCGCTCCCAGCGCGGACCCTCCTCTAGTTGCTGCTCCTCGATATGAGGCAGCAGGCTAGGTCCATTAACTGCTAGAGCTGGAACTGCAAAGACATTTCGCATCACCGAGCAGCCATACTTTGAGAGACAACACGCTGTAAGAAAACATCATGTTACTGTGTCGCGGGATAAACTCACCCAGCTGTCGTTCTATTCCTCCTCCCTGCATGAGTCTATTCTGGAGGTGTAGCAAGGAGCATCTTAAACTGTGCAATAATGCAGCCAAATTCATCATATCTTCCGCGTTGCGTTCCTTCTAAACAAGCCTAAATGCTCACGGTCATTGATATTGTCGTCACTAAAGTGCGACAGGTATTTTTTCTTCTGTTTCATTTTGGCCACACAGTTTAAACGTCATTGCCCTCTAGTGGGGAACAAATGAGATCGCTACATGACTCATCTTTAATTTTTAAAACGAATAATTGGCTTGAATATTATGTCTTTTCGGCGTTTATCAATTTAGAATATTTTTTTTATCGCAAAGTTACATTTAATTTAAATTTCAAATTCAAGCTATTCTTGTAAAATTTAATTGGATTTTTTTTCAGTGGTAAATATTTCACAATTCCACAAAAAAATGCACGATAGGTTTATTGAAAACTTTTGTTTGAAGGTGTGAATGTTATGCGAATGGTCGTTTATATGTGCCTGGCAACCACTTCAGGGTGTATCATGTCCGCTGCCAGATGACAGCCGGTGCTCCAGCACTTATGTTACCCTCGTGAGGATAAGCGGCGGAAGTAAGTCTTCTTCTTTTCCTTTCGGCTTGTCCCGACAGGGGTCGCCACAGCGTGTCATCTTTTGCCATCTTAGCCTATCTCCTGCATCTTCCTCTCTAACCCCAACTGCCCTCATGTCTTCCCTCACCACATCCATAAACCTTCTCTTTGGTCTTCCTCTCGCTCTTTTGCCTGGGAGCTCCATCCTCAGCATCCTTCCACCGATGTACTGACTCTCTCGCCTCTGAACATGTCCAAACCATCGAAGTCTGCTCTCTCGAATCTTGTCTCCAAAACATCCAGCTTTGGCTGTCCCTCTAATGAGCTCATTTCTAATCCTATCCAACCTGGTCACTCCGAGCGAGAACCTCAACATCGTCATTTCTGCCACCTCCAGTTCAGCTTCCTGTTGTTTCTTCAGTGCCACCGTCTCTAATCCGTACATCATGGCCGTCCTCACCACTGTTTTGTAAACTTTGCCCTTCATCCGAGCAGACACTCTTCTGTCACACAACACACCAGACACCTTTCGCCAGCTGTTCCAACCTGCTTGGCCCCGTTTCTTCACTTCCTGACCACACTCTCCATTGCTCTGTATTGTTGACCCCAAGTATTTGAAGTCGTCCACCCTCGCTATCTCTTCTCCCTGTAGCCTCACTCTTCCCCCTCCACTTTTCTCATTCATGCACATATATTCTGTTTTACTTTGGCTAATCTTCATTCCTCTCCTTTCCAGTGCATGTCTCCATCTTTCTAATTGTTTCTCTGCCTGCTTCCTGCTTTCACTGCATATCACAACATCATCTGCGAACATCATGGTCCAAGGGGATTCCAGTCTAACCTCATCTGTCAGCCCATCAATTACCACTGCAAACAGGAAGGGGCTCAGAGCTGATCCCTGATGCAGTCCCACCTCCACCTTAAATTCCTCTGTCACACCTAAGGCACACCTCACCATTGTTCTGCTGTCCTCATACATGTCCTGTAGTATTCTCACATATTTCTCCACCACACCAGAGTTGCGCATGCAGTACCACAGTTCCTCTCTTGGTACTCTCTCATAGGCTTTCTCTAGATCCACAAAGACACAATGTAGCTCCTTCTGACCTTCTCTGTACTTTTCCACGAGCATCCTCAAGGCAAATAATGCATCTGTGGTACTCTGTCTAGGCATGAAACCATACTGTTGCTCGCAGATACTTACTTCTGTCCTGAGTCTAGCCTCCACTACTCTTTCCCATAACTTCATTGTGTGGCTCATCAACTTTATTCCTCTATAGTTCCCACAGCTCTGAACATCCCCTTTCTTCTTAAAAATGGGAACTAGAACACTTTTCCTCCATTCTTCAGGCATCTTTTCGCCCGCTAGTATTCTGTTGAATAAGTTGGTCAAAAACTCCACAGCCATCTCTCCAAATTGCTTCCATACCTCCACCGGTATGTCATCAGGACCAACTCCCTTTCCATTTTTCATCCTTTGTAGTGCTTTTCTGACTTCGCCCTTAGTAATCATTGCCACTTCCCGGTCCTTCACACAAGCCTCTTCAACTCTTCCTTCTCTCTCATTTTCTTCATTCATCAACTTCTCAAAGTATTCTTTCCATCTTTTTAGCACACTACTGGCACCAGTCAACACATTTCCATCTCTATCCTTAATCACCCTTACCTGCTGCACCTCCTTCCCATCTCTATCCCTCTGTCTGACCAACCTGTAGAGATCCTTTTCTCCTTCTTTCGTGTCCAACCTGGTGTACATGTCTTCATATGCCTCTTGTTTAGCCTTTGACACCTCTACCTTTGCCCTACGACCCATCTCAATGTATTCTTTATGCCTCGCCTCAGTCCTCTCCGTGTCCCACTTCTTCTTTGCTAATCTCTTACCTTGGATGACTTCTTGTATTTTGGGGTTCCACCACCAAGTCTCCTTCTCCCCTTTCCTACCAAAAGACGCACCAAATACTCTCCTGCCTGTCTCTCTGATTACCTTGGCTGTCATTGTCCAGTCTTCCGGGAGCTTCTGCTGTCCACCGAGAGCCTGTCTCACCTCTTTCCGAAAGGCCGCACAACATTCTTCCTTTCTCAGCTTCCACCACATGGTTCTCTGCTCTACCTTTGTCTTCTTAATCTTCCTACCCACCACCAGAGTCATCCTACACACTACCATCCTATGCTGTCGAGCTACACTCTCGCCTACCACTACTTTACAGTCAGTGACCTCCTTCAGATTACATCGTCTGCACAAAATATAATCCACCTACGTGCTTCTGCCTCTGCTCTTGAAGGTCACTATATGTTCCTCCCTCTTCTGGAAATAAGTGTTCACTACAGCCATCTCCATCCTTTTTGCAAAGTCCACCACCATCTGTCCCTCAGAGTTCCTTTCCTGGATGCCATACTTACCCATCACTTCTTCATCACCCCTTTTTCCTTTACCAATATGTCCATTACAATCTGCACCAATCACAACTCTCTCCCTGTCTGGGATGCTCAGAACTACTTCATCTAGTTCCTTCCAGAATTTCTCTTTCAACTCTAGGTCACATCCTACCTGTGGGGCATGGCAGCTAACCACATTATACATAACACCCTCAATTTCAAATTTTAGTCCCATCACTCAATCAGATACTCTTTTCATCTCCAAGACATTCTTAGCCATCTCTTCCTTTAAAATAACCCCTACTCCATTTCTCTTCCCATCTACTCCGTGGTAGAATAATTTAAACCCTGCTCCTAAACTTCTAGCCTTACTACCTTTCCACCTGCTCTCTTGGATGCACAGAATATCAACCTTTCTCCTAATCATCATGTCAACCAACTCCTGAGCTTTTCCTGTCATAGTCCCAACATTCAAGGTCCCAACACTCAGTTGTAGGCTCTGTGCATTCCTCTTTTTCTTCTGACGCTGGATCCGGTTTCCTCCTCTTCTTTGTCTTCGACGCGAAGCAGCGGAAGTAAGTATATAGTATATATATTGGACACACATTGTTTTCATCAATGACGTAGAATAAAATGTTTACGTATGTCGCGTCATTGGTTTTCATGAGGCGGCATGGTGGTTTAGCTGGAAAGCGTTGGCCTCACAGTTCTGAGGTCCTGTGTTCAATCCCGTCCCCGCTTGTGTGGAGTTTGCATGTTCTTCCCGTGCCTGGGTGGGTTTTCTCCGTGCACTCCGGTTTCCGCCCACATAATAATTGGACACTCTAAAATACCCCTAGGTGTGATTGTGAGTGCAGCTGTTTGTCTCCATGTGTCCTGCGATTAGCTGGCAACAAGTTCAGGGTGTACCCGTTCCCTGCCCGTTGACAGCTGGGATAGCCTCCTGGATGGTTTTCATGATCAACTCGCAATCCGTTGTGGGGAAACATTTCTAGGTGGCAGTGTTGTCAATATTGTTTTGTTGGCCGACTCACAACATAGAAGAAGAAAAGGAACATGGCGGAACGCGGATACAGTTTCTCTTTGACCACATTTAGGTAAACTGAATAAAATAATCATTTACTTAAAGGTATTCGATAATTGGGCTGTTTACAGCGAGTGTTGTTAAATTCCGGTGAATAAAAATGCATGTTGATTTAATGTTGGTAGCTTTGGCATCTGATGTTGTCGAGCACTGTCATTACTTGGATGTGCAATGAATCAGCTACAAATACGATTAGCATGTTGCTAACCAGTTTTATTTGTGATGTACGGAAACTAAATTGATCAATACAACATTAACAGGTTCAGTATATTAGTTGTACTGGCCATTCTCCCATATTATTTTGCGACTATCTAACCATTTAATAGATTAAATAAGTCTTGAGGTTTTGCTTTCACATATGACGGTCACCAACTGCGGGAGTGACTTTGTCTACCTTTAACTTTGCTTCCCTCCGTAATCATATATAATTTTAATGCAGCGTCTGCCTGTCTTTTCACAGCCCTTCTGGTAAACTGGTACAGATTGAATATGCACTAGCTGCTGTCGCTGCTGGAGCCCCTTCAGTCGGTATTAAAGGTAACGATTAAATGGAGGTAAATTATGTGCCACCACGATTCGAATTAAAATTCACGTTGTAAAATTCATTGTTATTTTAAAGTGATGACATTTTCAATTGCTGTATTTCAGTTTAACTTTTCAATGTAACCAAATTTGCCATGTAAAAAATTCAACCTTTAAAATTCAAATGCAATATTTTCAGTCTCCTGAGATTCAACTGACTACACTGAATACAAATTCACCGTCTAAATTCAGTGTTAAGAAGGCAGGGTTACATCAGGTCAAAACCCAACACCCAGCCAATCCAGTTATCCTTTCTTAGTATGTGACATCAGGTGACCAGTTGAATCTCAGGAGACTGAAAATATTGAGTTTGAATTCTATAGGTTTATTTTTTTTCTTTTTAATGGTGAATTTGTTAACATTGAAAAGTTAAATGAAATACTGCAATTGAAAATTTGATCATTTTGAAATTTTTCAGTGGCATTTTTAATTTGAATCCTGGTGGCACATATTTACTTCCATACGATTACCCTTCAATTTCAAGAGTTAACTTAAGTGGTGAAACAACTACCAGTATGTGACTAAACAATGATTCAGTCAAATTTCAAGTCAGGTTACCTTTCATTGTGAATTCAACTGAACATGCAGTTTTCAACAGGGGCATGAGTGTTAAAAGTAGCATTGGTGTTTGTAATACATCTTTAGCATCCATTTTTTTTCATAATTCTCGTAAATGCTGATGAACAGTCTAGCTCAAGATGTTGAGGGCTGATTGCTTTCCCATATTTTTCCAGCTTCCAACGGAGTTGTCCTGGCAACAGAAAAGAAACAGAAGTCTATTCTGTATGATGAGCAGAGTGTTCACAAAGTAGAGCCCATCACCAAGCATATAGGCATGGTGTACAGTGGCATGGGGCCTGACTACAGGTGGGGGTTATCAACTTTTCACCTGTGCAAATAGCAGTTATTTGAGTTAAATGTAATTATTTCACTTCTTCCGTACTTACATAAAAAGTTAATAAATGTGGCATTTCCAGGGTTTTGGTCCGACGAGCCAGGAAGTTGGCACAACAGTACTTCCTTGTATACCAAGAACCAATCCCCACTGGCCAGCTTGTACAGCGAGTGGCATCTGTAATGCAGGAATACACACAGTCTGGGTGGGTGACACTTCGGTTTATCATTGACCATTACTTACTTGGGATGTGATCATTCACCATGAACTATCATGTTAATGGGTGTTGCATAGACCTGCCGAACACCAAGGCATGTGGCAAAATGCGGCTGACTCTCTTTATTGGTTGATTGCTGCACACCAAGCAAAGCATTTACCAGCAGGATGTAATAGAAAGCTCGAATCCTGTACTGTATAGGGTTTTGAGGCTCCGAATACAATATAATGTACTGTATTTTTTTTTTTTTCAATTGAACCATAAAAACTTGTCACAATTATGGAGGAACAAGTGGATTACCGCAAAGAAAGCAAATGAGGAAGTGTGGATGTTTTGAGAGGTTGTTGCCAATAATCAATGGCCCCATTTGCTAATACACATTCACAACATTTGGTGAGATATTCTGTGCTTTGCTCTGTAACCGCAGGTGTAGAGTATAAAGTACTTTTGTAAAACAATCTAAGCTCCACAGGCACACAGCGGCAGCTGCTTGGGTGCTTGGGGCTCGCTTACGCTTAAAATCTGTAAATTTATTTTGGGGTGCTCGTGCATTTTTGATTGACTGCTCACACCAGCGTAGATCAGCCTCACAGTTCAGAGGACCCGGGGTCCAAATCCCGTCGGTCCTATTTGGAGTTTAAATGTTGTCCCCATCCCTTGCCTGAGTGAGTTTTCTCTGGGTACTCACAGGTTTCCTTCCACACCCGCCAATATGTGTGGTATGTTAATTGAAGACTAAATTGTTTTTAGGTGTGAATGTGATTGCAAGTAGTTATTATCCTTGCTATTGGCTAGTGACCAGTTCAGGGTGTACGCCGCCACCTGCCCAAAGTCATCTGGCATAAGCTCCAGCACCCTAATGAGGATTAGTGCAAAGGAAAATGGATGGATGGCTGTCAACCATTGAGATTGCAATGATTCACTGGCGATTTTCAATTTGAATTAGCCTAAAACCAGTGGCAGACGGTTGGCCAATCATTAAAACCAATTGCTAAACTTTGCACATTGTGTGACATTCGGTTTTGGCCACGTCGTTGGGTGTGCCTTACACTGATCATTGGCCATTAACTGTTTTAGGATACATTGTCTCACTCAATGTGATATTTTGTTTTCCCTCCTTTTCTCTGCAGCGGCGTGCGTCCATTTGGGGTGTCATTGTTGATAGCTGGATGGGATGAAGACCAGCCCTACTTGTTCCAATCAGATCCCTCAGTATGTTCAGTTTGTCATTTTATTGAGACTTGACTAACACCCTCATCCGTCTCATTGATCGTATTTGTAATAAGTAGTTGTCACTAGAGTGTGTTGATCCAAAATGTAATTCCCCAATTCATTTTATAACTCAGGATTTTAAAACTTAATTCAGCATCAATGTCTCACTGGTATAATTGTATATATGATCACTTGCTATCTTCCATATTATATATGGGATATAAGAGTAACAATTGTATAACTGACTTCTTCCCCATTTCAGGGGGCATATTTTGCATGGAAAGCCACAGCGATGGGAAAGAACTACGTTAACGGAAAAACATTCCTTGAGAAAAGGTAGCTTGCTTCATACTCAAGTTATATGGTCATTTGGATTTTGTGACCAGTTATATCTCACAGCAACAATACGCTATGTTTCCCAAGTTGAACCAGATGGATTTACATACAAGAGGCGAAAAAGTTCTTGTTTTTCCATTGACTTTACAATCTGCACCTGGATGTGCACATGTACGAAAAAGTATTACAACCCAAAGTTCACAACCGATACTATAATTCTAATGCACTTTAATCTAATTTTGAACTCATGTAACAACATTACCCTCTTTTGGTCTCTCTCTCTCTCCACACACACACACACACACACACACACACACACACCACACACACACACACACACACACACACACACACACACACACACACACACACACACACGCGCACGCACACACAATCGCATATATTTTAATGTAAAAATTGTGACATCAGCACCCATGTTGTCACTTTACAATCTAAAAATACTGATCACTAATGCTCCTTTTATTTGACTACATTTTGACCACTATATCTATTGATAATTGATGTGGGAAATCCCTTTTTCTTCATTTTTCGTCATCTTGAGAAAGTTACCACCTTGTAGTCTACAGGATTGATGTTTGATTAAATTTCATTCTCCAGGTATAACAATGATTTAGAATTGGAAGATGCCATCCACACAGCCATCCTGACATTAAAGGTATTTTCCTGGTTATGAATGTCCATAAAAAGAATATTCTGTCATTCACATGCACGCCATTTACTGTTTGATTACAGGAGAGTTTTGAAGGTCAGATGACTGAGGAGAACATCGAGGTTGGCATCTGCAACGAGGCCGGCTTTAAGAGACTCACCCCGGCAGAAGTGAAAGACTACCTGGCAGCCATTGCATGAGCACTCAATGCTCATGTCAATATTTAGACACAAAAATGTAGTAGCCAGCAACTGCATAAAACATATTCCTCTATAAAGTGACCTTTTATGTCATTTCTAAGATGATAAAATGTTTTGGGGATTTATATACTGACTAAAAGCTGTGTGCAAGTAATAATTAGGGTGTCCTCCTCAACTCAAATTGCTATATGATAACCCATTGACAATAAAAAGTTTTCTCATACTACTTTTATTCGCCTAATTGGCAGTGTTATGGGATACACGTAAAATGTGATGGTTGGCTACTGCATGCCTACTTATGTGGTGATCTCTTAAGTAAAACCTCTTCCACTGACAGCAGATATCCCTCGACTCATAAGTCAACCGAAGTCGGCATGATCAAGATGCTTGATATTAGCCCTCTTCAACATAAGGTTGCGTGTCTAGCAGTTTTAAGAAATGTCCCTCTTTTTTTTTTTTTTTCATTTTTTTACTAGGAAGGATTCCGTTTGTATTTCCTCTTGTGTTAATCGGTTATTCATTTAAATAAAACTTAAAAAGAAAAAAAAACGAGTTAACGTTGTGTGCCTGTTTCAAAATCTTTACCAACGTTATGATAAAGCGTTTGAACGGAACAACATTGAATGCAACAAGCGCAACAACTTTGCAGCAGCAGATTCGTCGAGCGCCGGTAGTGCTGCGATTGCCTATTTGTAAAACGTATTCTTCCGCCTGTTTGTAGTTATCGGATAACTTTGTGGTCCGTTGTAATTTCAAAGCCAGAGGTCATAATAGTGTAAGTATGGCTCACGTAAGTAAATACTGCCATGTTTGGAGATTTCAGCTCTATGGAAAATGTAGTCCTCGGTTCTAGTTTTCCTCGCGGCGGCGCTTGTGCGCTCTGATGACGTTTGTGGCGCCAGAAATCAAGGGTTGAGAGGCGGGCGACGCTGAGGCGCGATTTCGCGTGGATCTTTTCGATGCTCCTGACGTTCAACTTTCGATGCAGTCCAGCGCTGTCGTGACCGAGCGCCCGTCATTAGTGCGTTTCTAGGGAGCTGGAGTTGACATGGTAGTACTACGCAGTAGCGGCGGCAGTGCAGTTGTCCAGCCGGTGGCGACAACTCCGGGAAGGAGGTCGATGGAGTTGGACACAAGCTCGGAATTTCTGTCTCTTGATCCCGCTTTGCAGAGAAAAACACCCCGACCCACGCGAACCTCCCGCACTCTGGATCATAGCCTGGCCAGTCCCGAACACAAGCGAGTGATTGTGAGCGAAAGCCTTCTAAGTAGAAATGCGCCCTCTTTTACATGTTGGATGTATGTATGGTGCGCTAACGGCACTTGCTTGGATGCTGTTAGCCGGCTAAGCTAAGTAACAACAGCTACACTGTCAAAGTGACAGTGGTGGTGGTTTCATGGTACCCCTTTTACTCCTAAGTAGCCTCTCTCCGAGATATAATTCCAATTTAAAACTAGTCAACGTTATTTTAATTAAATATTGGGGGAGGGGAGTCCTCTTCACCTCCCTGACCCCTCCAATAAAAAAGTTTTCATTTTAAGATCGACCGTTGGCATATCGTTTCAGATGTTTTTTTTTTAATCTAAGCATTTAAAGTGTTTAATCCATGTCATTTTGAATTAAGTTCTTGCGAGAGGAAGTATTATTGTGTTTTTTTTTTTTAATCTAAGCATTTAAAGTGTTTAATCCATGTCATTTTGAATTAAGTTCTTGCGAGAGGAAGTATTATTGTGTTTTTTTTTTTTAATTATTCAATAATGATGGGAAGCACGGTGGGGAAAGTCGTTCGAGCGTTGTCCTGAGGACGGGGGTCCAAATCCCGGCCCCGACCCCGTGGAGTTTGCATGTTTTCTCCGGGCACTCCGTTTTCCTCCCGTATCCCAAAAACATGCGTTAGACATTCTAAATTGCCCTTACGTATGATTGCGAGCGCGACTGGTTGATCGTTTCTATATGCCTCGATTGCTTGCAACCAGTTCAGGGGGTACCTTTCCTCCTCGTTGATAGCTTGGATAGGCTCCGGAACCCCCGCGGCCCTTGTGTGGATAAGCTGTATGGAAAATAAATGACTATTAATGATAACAGTATACAGTATTGTGTAAAATGTGTCAAAAGTCATTTTTGTAGTTTGTAGTTATGGCTTCCCTAAAAGGGTAATTATAACTGAAGCTATATAAATGAAACATCTCATAATTATATATCCACAATGATTAAGTTTTCAAATAAGATGCCAATAAAAAAAATGCTTGTTGAACCATTATTACATTTATATGTTTGGGAAAACGTTTGCAATGTTATCAACATAATAATAATTAAGAATCATTTGTAGCTTTGGTATTTTCACCAGAAATCAAGTCGACCCACATGATTTACTTTTGCGGGCCACACAATTATATGGAGCCTCGGATCAGGTCCCCAGGCCATCAGTTTGACACCAGTGGGTTAAATCTGGTTCCCAACCAGTGTGCCGGGGCACATTAGTGTGTCGTGAGAGCTCATCTGGTGTGCTGCGAGAAATGATCACATTTCCCTTAATTGGTCTAAATATGATGGCATAAATCCTTGGCCTCGTAGTTCTGAGGACCGGGGTTCAAACCGGCCCCGCCGGGCACTCGGGTTTCCTCCAAGATCCCCAAGTCATGCATTAATTGGAGACTCTAAATTGCCCTTCGTGAGATTGTAAGTACGACTGGTTGTGTGTCTATATGTGGCCTGTGATTGGCTGGCACCCAGTTCAGGGTGTACCCTGCCTCCTGCCCAATAACAGCTGCCAGCTGAGTTGGGATTGGCTCCAGCGCTCTCACAACCCTCGTGAGAATAAGTGGTTCAGATAATGGATAGATTGATGGATGGATGGTGAAAATATTATTTACAACAACAAAAAATATATCTTTGTTCATCTATTCATGGAAACAGTGTATAAAGACAGAACAAATCAATGCTTTTCAAATAGATGACAGAATTCTTCTTCTTCTTCTTTTCCTTTCGGCTTGTCCCGTTAGGGGTCGCCACAGCGTGTCATCTTTTGCCATCTTAGCCTATCTCCTGCATCTTCCTCTCTAACCCCAACTGCCCTCATGTCTTCCCTCACCACATCCATAAACCTTCTCTTTGGTCTTCCTCTCGCTCTTTTGCCTGGGAGCTCCATCCTCAGCATCCTTCTACCAATATACTCACTCTCTCGCCTCTGAACATGTCCGAACCATCGAAGTCTGCTCTCTCGAATCTTGTCTCCAAAACATCCAGCTTTGGCTGTCCCTCTAATGAGCTCATTTCTAATCCTATCCAACCTGGTCACTCCGAGCGAGAACCTCAACATCTTCATTTCTGCCACCTCCAGTTCAGATTCCTGTTGTTTCTTCAGTGCCACCGTCTCTAATCCGTACATCATGGCCGGCCTCACCACTGTTTTGTAAACTTTGCCCTTCATCCTAGCAGACACTCTTCTGTCACATAACACACCAGACACCTTTCGCCAGCTGTTCCAACCTGCTTGGACCCGTTTCTTCACTTCCTGACCACACTCTCCATTGCTCTGTATTGTTGACCCCAAGTATTTGAAGTCATCCACCCTCGCTATCTCTTCTCCCTGTAGCCTCACTCTTCCCCCTCTACTTTTCTCATTCACGCACATATATTCTGTTTTACTTCGGCTAATCTTCATTCCTCTCCTTTCCAGTGCATGTCTCCATCTTTCCAATTGTTCCTCTGCATGCTCCCTGCTTTCACTGCATATGACAATATCATCTGCGAACATCATGGTCCAAGGGGATTCCAGTCTAACCTCATCTGTCAGCCTATCCATTACCATATATATATAAATAGATGACAGAATGTGTATAGTTAATTTGTGAATCCACTTTTTGCGATATTGCTTGTTGGTGTGCCGTGAGATTTTTCAAATTGGACAAGATATGTGCCTTGGCTCAATAAAGTTTGGGAATTACTGGGCTAAATAGTGCTATTTTCCACCAGTCGATGCGGTCACAAGAACTCGTTTCCTTGTTGTTTTGAATGGGAAGGCCACGCCCCTCCTGTACAGAATCTTCTCCAGTAAAGTTTATTCAAAGTTTGCTAACTAAAGTTGGATTATGGAGTATCTCAAGCATGACTATATATTGTCAATGTGTCTTGCTGTTAAGAGTTGTACACGGTTGTCTAACACATCCCCATGGCCTATAACTTGTACACTAATATCTGTGATGTCAGTTATTAATTAAACAGGCCCTGGTCTCTGAATCACCTTATTACCAACTTTTTTGATTTCTATATTTGATTTGTGAACAACTTAAATGTGGTATTTTAGAAATATATACCTTTAAGGCCATCAGGCAATACTTAAGTTGTAGATATTGATGTTAATCAAGTTGGTAAATGTGAACTTAAATAATTATGTGACTGCTAGGGAAATGGTCAGCAACAGTCAGGCAGCTGTTTCCATGACTTTCCAAAGACCAGAGGACAGCGACTCAAACTAGAGGTCTCCTTTTCTGACATGGAACCAAAGGCTGGAGGCTACGCCACAAGGTGATTGCCTAAAGCGTCTTTCCCACTAACCATATAATATTTTATTTTTGAAGGTTGCTGATGGCTGTTGTAGTTGACCCAAAAACTTGTCAGCTACTGACATAGCATTAGAGGTGTAACTGGTGGAATGCTACTAACTGTGACCAGAGTGAATTTTAACCGACTGGCTGGCAACCAGTTCAGGGTTTATCCCGCCTCCTGCCCGTTGACAGCTGGGATAGGCTCCAGCCCTCCCTGTGACCCTTGTGAGGATAAGCGGCTAAGAAAATGGATGGCTGAATTTTAACCACCCACAGACAGACTATACCCTCTTTTGTGTTTAGTTACCTTATTGGTAGTAAATGAGGACCGCACATTGTTGTGTAGTTCTCAAGTTAATTGTCAGCAAAAATTTGCCACCACATAAAATAATCCCAACGACTGCATGTAACTAAGAGTTGACATTGACACATTAGTTTTTTTTTTATGTGTCCGTATGACCTTTTTGTGCACTCAGGAAGTCCTCCAGGCTACAGAAAGAAGGCAAATCATCTTGCGACAAACTGCAAGGGGGTACGTTTAAGAAAGAAATCTTGACATGGGGCTGTAATTCTCCAATTTCACATATATGTGTATCAGCCATGTGTTTTTAGGAGCGTACGTTCTCCCAGGCCAACAACCTGGTTTCTGTTAATGTTCAAGATGTTCCAGAGGAGGTAGAAGGAACATCCACGCCCAAAAGAAGTCAGGTTAATTTAAGGAGCCCCGAAGACGAGGAGGAACACTGTTTACGACGTAGTTCTAGAATCATCCAACACAAATTTAATTCCCGGAATCAGTCTGTCCTCTATGACCGCCTCATTACCAAGTAAGTTTGATGAGTTTCATCACAATGATTTTGATAAAAAGTGATGAACAGTATAGAATGCAATGGAAAAAAGTAACTTATAAATTACCATGTCAAGTATGCAAAATTCAGATAACTGCACTCCATTGATTTTGTCAAGGGAGTCTATTAAATAGTGGCTCATGAAATTCTTTTTGTGATCCGCTCAGTACGGCTGAGGCGGTTTTGCAAAAGATGGACGACATGAAGAAGCTGCGACGCAGATTGAACAATGAAGAACAGGTAATGACACTTAATAAAGTATTTTAATATAGAACTGTTAAAACCCCAGTGCTTAGATTTATTGAATGACTTTGGAGGTGTTGGCTGGCTGAGTTGATTTTGTTGAATGGATGCAAAATTGTTTTACATGAACAGCTAGGTGTATATACTAGAGGCAGAATGAGGCGGTCTCTGAAGACCAATGTGGACAATAAGGATGCCAAGGAAAACCAAGGTGAGGCCCCAATGTGTTGTGCATTTTCAGCTTTTGGTAAGAATTGAGGTCCAAGTTCATAATTACCTGGTTATATTTAGGCATTTTGCCTGCGCTTGGTTTGATGTGCCACAAGCTTTAAAATAACTGTAAATTGTACCTGCGCACCACTGCGTCGTGGCACTCACTCTCCATTGTGTAAAATACGTTTGCTCAACTTAAAATTAAGTAGTCATTTACAGTGATATTTGTTTTATTTCTCTTGAATAGATCAATCTTGTGGTACTTATTAAAGACTAGAAATACCTTTAAAAATCTGGAAATTATTACATCTTTTTAATTTTAAACTTTAAGCCAACAAAGTTTTTTTCATGGCAGGTGTCAAGTGTCCTAAAATTGGGTAGCCCAGCAGTGACTGTTGTATCGTTCAGGAAAAAATAAGAAACAATTTTTTTTTCATATATAATTTTTTTTTACATACTATTTACTGTGCCTTTGTGAAAGCATTCGGCCCCCTTGAACTTTTCAACCTTTTGCCACATTTCAGGCTTCAAACATAAAGATATAAAATTAAATTTTTTTGTCAAGTATAAACAACAAGTGGGACACAATTGTGAAGTGGATCAAAATTTATTGGATATTTTAAACTTTTTTTAAAGAAAAAAAAACTGAAAAATGGGGCGTGCAATATTATTCAGCCCCTTTACCTTCAGTTCAGCAAACTCACTCCAGAAGTTCTGTGAGGATCTCTGAATGATCCCATGTTGACTGATGATGATAAATAGAATCCACCTGTGTGTAATCAAGTCTTATAAATGCACCTGCTGCGTGATAGTCTCAGGGTTCTGTTTAAAGTGCAGAGAGCATGATGAAAACCAAGGAACACACCAGGCAGGTCCGAGATACTGTTGTGGAGAAGTTTAAAGCTGGATTTGGATACAAAAAATTTTTCCCACGCTTTAAACATCTCAAGGAGCACTGTGCAAGCAATCCTATTGAAATGGAAGGAGTGTCAGACCACTGCAAATCTACCAAGACCCGTCCGTGCCTCTAAACTTTCACCTCGAACAAGAAGACTGATCAGAGATGTAGCCGAGAGACCCATGATCACTCTGGATGAACTGCAGAGATCTACAGCTGAGGTGGGAGAATCTGTCCATAGCACAACAATCAGTTGGAATTCTCTTCACAAATCTGGCCTTTATGGAAGAGTGGCAAGAAGAAAGCCATTAATCAAAGATATCCATAAAAAGTTTCGTTTAAAGTTTGCCACAAGCCACCTGGGAGACACACCAAACGTGGATGAAGGTGCTCTGGTCAGATAAAAACAAAATCGAACTTTTTGACCACAATGAAAAACGATATATTTAGCGTAAAAGCAATACAGCTCACCACCCTGAACACACCATCCCCAGTCAAACATGGTGGTGGCAGCCTTATGATTTGGGCCTGCTTTTCTTCAGCAGGGACAGGGAAGATGGTTAAAATAGATGAAGATGAATGGAGCCAAATACAGGACCAATCTAGAAGAAAACCTGTTGGAGTCTGCAAAAGACTTGAGACTGGGACGGAAATTTACCTTCCAACAGGACAATGATCCAAAACATAAAGCCAACTGTACAATGGAATGGTTCACAAATAAACGTATCCAGGTGTTAGAATGGCCAAGTCAAAGTCGAGACCTGAATCCAATCGAGAATCTCTGGGCAGAGCTGAAGACTGCTGTTCACAAACGCTCTCCATCCAACCTCACTGACCTCAAGCTGTTTTGCAAGGAAGAATGGGCAAGAATTTCAGTCTTTCGATGTCCAAAACTGATAGACTCATCCCAAGCGACTTGAGCTGTAATTGCAGCAAAAGGTGGCGCTACAAAGTATTCATGCATGGGGGCCCAATCGTATTGCACGCCCCACTTTTCAGGTTTTTATTTTAAAAAGTTTAAAATACCCAATAAATTTAATTCCACTTCATGCTTGTGTCCCACTTGTTGTTGATTCTTGACAAAATGCTTTAATTTTATATCTTTGGTTGAAGCCTGAAATGTGGCGAAAGTTTGAAAAGTCCAAGGGGGCCGAATACTTTCACAAGGCACTGTACATAATTGTTTATTTATGGAAATTGTGTTTAAAGTATAGTTGATATACAAATGTTTTAACGTTTTGCAATTAGAATAAAATTTTGGCTGGTGATAACATTCCAGAAGATTTTACAAATGTTTTATATACTAGACTAAGTTTCTTTCGGCTTGTCCCTTTCGAGGTCGTCACAGCGTGTCATCTCAGATGAACGCACATATGTTTGGCACAATTTTTACGCCGGATGCCCTTCCTGACGCAACCCTTCTCAGGGAGTGGAGGCCCCAGTGGGATATGAAACCACAACCCTTGGTTTACCAAACCAGTGCTCTAACCACTGAACTACGGGGCCTCCATATACTTTATATATACTGTATATGTAAAAAAGGGTGTGACCAAATTATGTGCTGTTGGGACCAACTGAACAAGTTTTGCAGAATTTCATGTAGAGCTCTGGTTATTAAGTCATAGTAAGGCAGTTGAAGCAAAATGAAGTTCACTGATTAGTAGGAAACAGCAGAGGTACTGTAGATCGAGAAGATGTAAATCAGCTAACAGCTAGCTGAGGGTGCACGTACTTCTGGCCAGTGTTTTTGTGCTCGATACAACTAGGTTATTGAAACAAGAACCCACAACTTTCAAATGTGAATCTATTGATTTCTTTCAAAGGAAATGTTATCAAATATCTTGTTTATTTTTGATTCACATCGGGGATGAAGGTGATCACGATGAAGAGTTTGTTGATGAAGATGATGATGATGATGATGAGGAGGAGGAGGAGGAAGACATTGAGGATGACATTGAAGATGATGAGGATGCTGTGGATGAAGAAGACAACCAGAGGCGTTATGACTTTAGACAGCGAAAAAATGTCGTTCTCTACCAGGCACCGCAAGATGGTAACATCTTATTCACATGACCATTTTATTTAATTCAATACTATGTTGAAGGTTCAAAATGTTCTTCATTTTGCCATTTTAGAGCCCAGAGAAGCTAGAGATCCCAGAGTGCCACAAAAGCGCAGCATGTACTTTAAGGACCATTCGTCCCCCACCAGGCGCAGATTTCCCTTCAGCTCCACAGCCCCTCGGAGTCCTTACAACAGGAGGAGGACCAGCCGGTTAGGAGCACAGCTAAAATAATGAGCTCACAGAACTAAAACCGTTAGACATGTCAAATTTTCAAAAACTTTCATTCTGCTCAAACCTCTATGTGAGAGACCATACATGTTTCTCTGTTACTGTCCTCATACAACGTAGCACTTCTCATAATATTTGTTTCAACTCATTTTCTAATGTTGCTCTCTCTGTTAGTATCAGCAATGCATGTTAAATCATTCCTCAATTCTTTTCCCTCTCCAATTCTCTTCCATCATCAGGAATAGTACTGAGAGGTAAGATTGCTCCATTTTGTCTCTTGTCAGGTAGCACTAATACTGAAGTCACAGTAAAATATGCTCGTATTTGTTAAAAACGTCATTAATGAATTGATCATTTCTCATAATTGAATGTAAACCAGCATGACCATGACCATCTTGTGTTTTTTTTACTGGCCCATCATAATGGTTGAACGTCACCAGAGGTTTGTTTTTTGCCCCATTTCTACTCACAGGAGGAGACATGCCCTCCACAGTAGCGACTCCACGTCCACTTCCTCAGAAGATGAGACTTTTCAAAGGAGGAAGCGTAAGAGCAAGAGTAAGAGCAGGAGCAGGTCGGTCACCAGGTAAGAGCTGAGGAACAGCACAATTTCAAATCCGCAATGGACACCTATCACCTCCACTAGAGTATTCAGCTTGATATGTTCCTGTTGTGTGGTTTAATAAAGCATATTGTGGCAAAAATTAGAATCTGTTACATTTTCTTTCCTTTTTTCTCTCCGTAGATGTCTGCCTATGAACATTGTGAAAGATGACTTGCTGGGAATTCACAAAGATCGCATGAAAACTGGGGCAAGTCTTGCTGATGTTGACCCCATGAACATTGACAAAACGGTGAGCAAAGAGGATGGCCTTTGCAAATATTTATGGATGTCCCTGTAAAGGTAAAATATGTCTTCTAAATATGACATCACAGAGAAGACTTAATAACTGCTAAACTGGAATGATTAAAAACATTAGCCAAATATATAAGGTGAGACCTTTATTTTACTTTGCTAATTGTGCTGAAACCGCATCCTTCTCATGTGTACTTCTGAACATTATGAGTAGTTTTTCCTCCATTTTAGCTTAATAGAAGCAGATGTCATCGTCAGATACGGCAACACTTTATAATTCAAAGTTATAGTTTTTTTTTCCCATGAACTATTTCTTTAACGAGTTCATTTCCCTTTTTAATTTAATCTTTTTATTCACTTCGGTGTCCAGGAAAGCTGATTATGTAACAGCAATACATATAATGAGAGATTTAAACTGCTGGGAAAGCCATTGTTTCTTAAAACACTGTTGGATGGAAATCTGTACACTAAACCACAGCAACGTCCATGGCATTGTTTGTGTGGCCTTTGAAATAAACAAATCCTTTTTTAAGGCTCATATTCGGCTGATAACTCATCTATGACCAAAAACTAGCAGGAGAAATAACTGCAGTGCATAAGACGTCACAGCGTTATGCGCAGAGTGCATTGAGTTAGCACAGTTGAGTACTGAATAATTTTCAGTTTTGGTACACATTTTCAGCAATTGTCTTCAAATATGCAATGTGTTCAGAAACAAATGTTTGCATTCACAGTACTTCATTTTTAAATTAAAAAATTTAATTTTGAACAAAATATTGCACTTGCAGCACCAAAGAACAGCAATGTGACTGTATAGTACCTCCTGAAAACCACTTTGGACTTTTAATACAATTAGGGACATGTGATGTAGCTATATAAATGTTGATTCATTCTTATGCTTTCTGAGACTGACAAAAATGTATTGCCACAGGTACGCTTTGACAGTATTGGTGGCTTGAGCAAACACATCTCCTCCCTGAAGGAGATGGTGGTCTTCCCTCTGCTATACCCAGAAGTATTTGAGAGGTTCCACATACAGCCTCCCAGGTAAACAATGTTTTTTATGTATTGAACGTAACTACGTACAGAACACATACGTAAGCGATGGTTGGAAACTAAAGTGTTAGGCGGTCATTAAATCGAGTTGTGTAGTTCATATGTCGTAATGGGACCACAAACAACTTCTTGAAAATATATATAATGGGGATGGTATGAAATTATTGAGCATTAGCTGATTAGTCCGCTCATGAAGTAGTCTTGAAATATAGACAGTGTATTGACCGCTTTCTCCTACAATTAACTTATACAAACCCAATTCCATTGAAGTTGGGATGTTGTGTTAAGTATTAATAAAAACAGGCCTCCAAATGATTTGCAAGTCAAGTTCAACCTATATTTAACTTACTACACTGCAAATGATTTAATCTTCAAACTGAAAATCTTTTTTTTTTTTTTTTTTTAATAGCAAATAATCATTAACTTGGAATTTTATGTTTGCAACACATTCCAAAAAAGATGGGACATGTTCATTCAAACGTTTTGGAAATGAGGACACGAAATAGTATAGTTACACTTATACTCCCACAGTCGCGCAGTTGATAACGCCCACTTTGCAATGACCTACGCATAATTTGTTGGTGTTGTTGATAAATATATTTTGCTGCGCATATTAGCGTTTTAAGTTGCACTTAGGGATGTAGCGCCAAATTTGATTTCTTGCCATTGGTTTTCTGCAGTGTTCCTGAGCCATATGTGGTGGTATCCTTTACACAGTGATAGCAGTTTTTGATGCAGCGTTGCCTGAGGAGTCCAAGGTCACAAGCATTCATTGTTGTTTTTTGGCCCTGCCGCTTACATGCAGTGATTTCTCCAGATTCTCTGAACCTTTTGATGGTAATATTGGCTGTAGGTAATGAAATTCCTAAATTCCTTGCAATTGTACGTTCAGGAACATTGTCCCTAAACTGAGTATTTTCTTATACACTTGTTCACAAGCTGGTGAACCTTGCCCCATCTTTGCTTGTCAATGACTGAGCAATAGATACTTTTCATAGACGTCACGCCGGCCACGTCTTTTTGTTTACAACGCCATTTTAGAAGCCAAGATCGTGTCTACATATCATGGCTAGGAAGTGATAATTGTATACTGTAATGTTTTAGCTACGGTTATCGTTTGATCTTTTGTCTTCAAAGTCCTTTGACAAACTAACACCGAGGCGAACACACAAGGCGATTGAGGCACTTGTGCTGGAGTGAGGAATAAAGAAAGAAGCCACATGTGAAACCTGAGAGGAAGTATTGTGTAGTTATTATTAGGAGTGAGCTACAGTACTTTTCGTATATAGCAAGGGTGGTGTGATTGTGATTGTGTCGACGTCAGTGGGGCGCGACGAGACAGGACGATAAGGAAGTGAGCTAGAGAAGTTGTGGGGCCGAGAGAAGCGAAATAAATATCACCCACGTTAAAAAGTACAGTTGGACTCACGTCTACGTTATTCAGTAACACGACAGCAAGATCATAACATGGTGTCAGAGTGACGGTAGTATAACTACGAACTCACGAAAAAAAAACGGACTGACGAAAACCAAAAAATGAACTCACGAAAAAAAACAAGACGAGGAGGCGTTTAGTGTTCCAACTCATGCAATTTACCAGATGTGTGGCAGAGATTCAAGCAACACGCCAAAATCATTTTCACGGGACCGCTTAAAAGCAGAGCTCAAGAGGAAAAGTGTAGTTTCCTCCTGCTGTGGATCGGCGATAAAGGACGGGATGTCAACAATACGTGGACACTAACCGGAGACTAAGATAAGTTGCTAAAAACCTATTACAAAAATTGTCTGATTACTTCACACTGAAAGCAAACTCCATACATGTATTTGCTAGATATAAGTTTCATGAGAAGGCGCAAGGTAACTGAGTCATTTGAGCACTTTGTGACATAACTCAAGCTGTTTGTTAAAGACTAACTACAGAAACAGCGATGAGATGGTCAGAGACCGCATACTTTTCGCTACCAACTCACCAAATGTGCGCATAAAGTTACTCAGTCAGGCAGGAGCGCACACTCGAAAAAAAAAAAGCGATCGGCAAGCCCACTCCCAAGAGTTAGCAAAAGTGCAGTTAAAGGCTTTGGCTAGCAACAGCCATGAGGTTCACGTTATCCACTGCAAACCTGGAAAGCAAAATTTCATTGCGTGTGCTAGTAGGCTTATTGACAGCCCAAAGACATCTGTAAAGATATGCAAAAAGTGTGGAGGATACCACAGTAAATTAGCTGAATATCCAGCAAAAAGTAAACAATTCCTGAAGTGTCAGACCCCTTTTCTGTCCTTACAACCATAAGTCACACAATGAAATACCATGAAGAAAAGGTCCCAAGACGCTTATAAGCAAGCCAATACTCACAAAAAGATCACTAAAAAATGCAAGTTGTAATGTAGTTTTGCCGTCGAGTGGGCGTCGTAAACAAAAGTCATGTGACTCCTGACGTCGCGTGAAAAACTATCTATTCAGGGATGCTCCTTTTATACTCAATCAAGGCACCCAATTGCTCCCAAATAGTCTGTTCACCTGTGGGATGTTCCAAACAGGTGTTTGACGAGGATTCCTTACCTGTCCCATCTTTTTTGGAATGTGTTGCAGCCATAAAATTCAAAGTTTATGATTATTTGGTAAAAACAAAGTTAATCAGTTTGAACATTAAATGTCTTTGTAGTGTAGTCAATTAAATATGGGTTGAACAAGATTTGCAAATCATTGTATTGTTGTTATTTAACACAATGTCCCACTTCATTGGAATTGGATTTGTAATACACTGCCCAATGTTTTTTTTATTTTTTGGCTTGTAGGGGCTGTCTTTTTTACGGTCCCCCAGGCACTGGGAAAACATTGGTAGCCAGGGCATTGGCCAATGAATGCAGTCAGGGAGAAAGAAAGGTGTCTTTCTTCATGAGGAAAGGTGCTGATTGCCTCAGTAAATGGGTTGGGGAATCTGAAAGACAGCTACGACTTCTGTTTGACCAGGTAAACCAAAATCATCAACATATTTCAGACATTCAATTTTTTGTCAAGGTTTCATCACAAGTAAAATCTCTTGCTTTATTTTTTGTGCACCTTTAATTAGTTCATATTTACCACATAACACTAATATGCTTTCTCTTGGACACTGTATTTTCACTTTCATCAAGGCTTACCAAATGCGTCCATCTATCATTTTTTTTGATGAAATTGATGGTTTGGCTCCAGTCAGGTCCAGTCGTCAGGATCAGATTCACAGGTGAGCATTGCTCCTACAGTGGACAAGATGTTTTGTACATAACAGATTTGCATTTGTGATGCTACGCGTCACTGTTGTCAGAAGTGTTTTCCTGCCTCACTCCCTGTTCTTGTTCATTGCAAATAAAGTTTACCCACCTCAAAGTCATTAAGCATGTTTTTATTGCGATGGTGTGTTACCATTATTTTGGAAGAATAAAATTGTCCAAAATATCTCCCTGAGCAGAGAATAAGTCATATTCAGAGCCTGCAGCTAAGAAATATAAATCAACCCAATTGACGAAATTATGTGTATGTATCTGTACATGGTTAATTTGGAGTATGTATTTGTGGTTTATGCAAGGCTACATGGGGGATTTTTCATATGATCATGGGATTATCTTTGTAGAAGCACTATGCTTCAATGTTTTGCTTTTTTTTTTGGACACACCTGTTGATTGTTGTGTCTATAGTTCCATCGTGTCGACCCTTCTGGCTCTCATGGATGGATTAGATGGCAGAGGAGAAATTGTGGTGATTGGTGCCACCAACAGACTAGACTCCATTGATCCAGCTCTCAGACGTCCAGGCCGGTTTGATAGAGAGTTTCTCTTTGGCCTCCCTGACAGAGAGGTACTGACATACTGACGATAAATCAACTTGGTCCTCTAGAACCTTGATTCTCTAGATATTATTACCTAAAAGAATACATTTAACTGAACCCTGCTATACCTGTGTGGGCAGAGCCTAAATTTAAGATGTTTGGTCCTGTAATGCCAGTGCTACAATCTCATTGTGTCTCAGGCTAGAAGGGACATTTTGAAGATCCACACCAAACAGTGGACACCTCAACTCTCAGAGCATTTCCTGGAGGAGCTGGCTGATAAATGTGTTGGTATGTTCCCAAGGAAGGACATTGTTGTAGAAAAACTTCATTGCTGTACAACAGGGGAGAAAAATAGAGCAATGTGGCGATAACTATTCCTTTCATTTTATTCATTCATTCATCTTTGATTTCGCTTATTCTCACTCGGATCGTGGCCGTGCTGGAGCATATTACCGCTATCTTTAGACTCCTTAGGTATATTTTTGGGACGTGGGGGGAAACCCGAGTACCCAGAGAAATCCCATGCAGGCACGGGCAGAACATGCAAATTCCACACAGGCATGGCCGAGATTTGAAACCTGGTCCTCAGAACTGTAGTATGTGAATAATCAAAGGAAAAGCGGTGAAATTGTACGAGATTTTATTTTTCAAGCGAGAAAGGTCTGGTCGGAAAAAAGTTGAAAGTGTAGGATGAAACGGTGTGTAATTTTACAATTCCACTTAGGTACAGCCTCATCAAGGATGAACGTGTGGTAGGTTAATTGAAGACTCTAAATTACGTGGAGGTGTGAATGTGAGTTTGAATGGTTGTTTGTTTATATGTTTCCTCCATTTGGCTGGCGACCAGTTCATGGTGCACCCCACCTCTTGCCCAAGGACAACTGACACTAGTGAGAAGCTGTACAGAAAATGGAAGATTGATAAGATGCAGGCTGATCAAAAATAGGTGGCAGGTCCTGAAATGACCCATGTACTGAACTTTGGACACCTTTGCTGTAGAAGTAGCATTTGTTTTAGATTGCAAACATTGTACATTTTTCATATTTGTCTCATCTGCTCAGTGTAAATAAAGTTGCTTTTCCCTTGCAGGTTATTGTGGAGCAGACATCAAGGCGGTGTGCTCGGAGGCAGCACTATGTGCACTACGGCGCCGCTATCCACAAATTTATTCCTCATCAGAGAAACTTGTGCTTGATGTTGATTCTATTGCAATCACAGCTAAAGACTTCATTTCTGCCATGTCCAAGATGGTCCCTGCTGCACAGAGGTATGACCACTGTCAATTAGTTTTTCCGCATGATGTGTACTGTATGTATAAGTGTGTGTTTATATATATATATATATATATATATATATATATATATATATATATATATATAAAATGTTTTATTTTAATTTAGCTGATTATGACTGAAAATCCCAAGTTCAGTATCTCTGGAAATTAGAATATTACATACATAATAGAGATTTTTAAAAAAAGGTCGCCCAACTGAAAAGTATGACAATGTACAGCACTCAGTACTTAATTGGGGCTCCTTTTGCCTTAATTACTGCAACAATGCGGTGTGGCTTGGAGGCGATCAGGCTGTGGCACTGCTCAGGTGTTAATGAGAGCCCAGGTTTGTTTGACAGGGGCCTTGAGTTCTTCTGTATTTTTGGTTCTGGTGTATACCACATTCTTTTTCACAATACCCCATAGATTTTTTTTTTTAATGTTGTTGAGGTCACATGAGTTTCCTGGGCAGTCAAGAACAGTGATACCATGGTGTCCTGACCAGTTACTGGTAGCTTTGCCACTGTATGCAGGTGCCAAGTCCTCTTGGAAAAGAAATATGCATCTCCATAAAGTTGGTAAGCAGCAGGATGCATGAAGTCCTGGTAGATGGCTGTGATCTAAGGAAACAGTGGACCAAAACAAACACGTCATGGCACCCCAAACCATCACTGAGTGTAGAAACCTTTCACTCAACCTCAAGCAATGTGGATTTTGTGCCTCTTTCTTCCTCCAAACTCCGGGATATTGATTTCTGAAGCACATCCAAAATTGACTTTCATTGTAGAACCTAACTCTGCATCACTCAGCAGCATTCCAATCCTTTTTTCTGATGCTGTCCTGTTGAAGAGTGGCTTGATGCAACGAATGGGACAGCTGAAACGCCTATCTTGTATATGTCTGTGCATGGTGGATCTTGAACCACTTACTCCGGCTGCAGTCCACTCTGAATATCCCTCACATATTTGAATGGGTTTTGTTTCACAATCTTCAGTGTGCAGTTATACATTTTGCTTGTCCATTTTTTTTACCACATCTTTTCCTTCCCTTCGCCTTTATTATTGCGCTTCAGCACAGAAATCAGAACACCTAGCCTCTTGAGCAATGACCTTTTGTGTCTATCCCTCTATGTGAAAAGTGTCTGTGGTTGTCTTTTGGATAACTTTTAAATCTGCAGTCTTCCCCATGTTTTTGTAGTCTACTGAACCAGACTAAATTTGAGTAGCTGATGGCACCATGTTTCTTCAATATTGCACCTCTACCTAATGTCATTTTTACTCAATATGGGGTTTAGCTTTCAGTTATAATTTTCAACAAAAGAAATAAACCTGTGTGACATGAATGTATACATTCTACAAGTTTCACTTTTAGAAGGGAATTACTGAAATCAATTTGTTAGGATATTTTAACTATGACCAGCACCTCTAATATCTAATATTCATGAACAGAAAATATTTCTTTACATGTAATTCGAGAGACAGTCAACCAAAATGTTTACTGAATATTGCCAATAGGGCTGTAGTGTCACCTGCCAAGGCCCTGATGCCTGCAATCCGCCCATTACTGAGCGCCGCCCTGCAGGAGATCCTCCACACTGTCAGCAAAGTGTTCCCACATGCTGAGCAGGGCTTTAAAAGGAAGAGGACACAAGGTATCTTTTGATTTAAAATGTCAAATACGTTTTCTCAGTCAGTCTTCAAGACTCTTGTGTTTCCAGATCATTGTTGCATTTCTGATGATGAGCTCATGTTCAGCGAAGATGAGGAGCAATTGAGTGGACAGACCCCTCAAAAGAAGACTATCTCAAGGGGAATCCTCAATATTGAAAGGTTTGATGACTGCTCATTCTAAATGTCATTGGCTGAATGAACACTTACAGAGCTCAATGCATCTTTCCCTCTGTTAACTTTTGTTTAGAAGTGCATTGAGTCAGCCAACCTCTTACCGTCCCAGGCTGCTTTTGGAGGGTCGACACGGCTCAGGACAAACCTCCCATCTGGCTCCAGCTGTTCTCCATGCTCTGGAGAAATTCACGGTGTACACACTGGAGATGGCAGTGCTGTTTGGAGCCAGTGCAATTGCACCAGAGGAGGCTTGTGCACAGGTAATCTTATCACTGTTATAACCACTCATTTATTGGGAATGGCAGACATCATACAATAATATTATATGGCATTCATTTCATCAGCTGTATTTTGTGATGGAAATCCTAAACCAGCTCAACTAGAAAAGCTTTGAGACTCCTGCCAAATGGGTCCATGACCTTTTATTTTTTCACAAGACTGAAACCAAATTGATTTCATATATGACCTTTTGATCAATTAAAAATATCATCACGAATGCATGTTTTAATGGTTGAAAGTTCCTCTTTTTCAACCGCAATCTCCTCTTGAGAGAGCGAGAGAGACGTCTCACTCATGAATTCCATTTGAGTTAAAGGCGACCCTTTGTGTGTTGGGTGGATGAGTATACCGCTAACTCCAAAGATTGCCTGCCTTGTCTTTTTCATTTCAAGCATTATAAGCAACACCACGTCAAATCCAAATGTTTTGATAAGATTATGACGCTAACATCTTGCTCATATATATATATATATATATATATATATATATATATATATACACATATACACACACACACACACACACATATCAGTGATCATCAGTGATGAATGTCCTCAGCATTTTCCCAGAATTCCGGATTTTTTAATTTTCATGAAAATTGCTCTGGAAAATTGAGGATAAATTGACTAAAATTAATCCGGTTATTAGTTGACAACATTGAACGAACATGCGTTTGAGTTCGCTGCTTTCTTTTCACGAGTGTAGCCATGTTGAGCCACTAACACTAGTAACAGTAACACCCCTCCCCTTGCATTATCTCAAGACGTAGCTTATTTTGTGTGATCTTGACATTAATTTACGTGTTTATTTCATAAACGTAAACTAAACAAGCCTGCTCCAAAATAACCGGTATTCACCCGGGAACAGGAAATGCAAGTTAACCGTACTGAGCATGTACGAAAGTGCACGTTCAGAACTGCTTCACGTGATGCGAGCGCATTTACGTTGAAAGTCATCAATATCATGAGCCATGTCAAAGGAAATTCAGTTACGCCAGGGGCGCTCATTGCATCGATTGCGAGGCGTAAAAAAAAAAACACGGTCGACTATCATCCACCTCGTCACTTGTGGCCAATAGGTCGAGTGCATGCATATAAAGGCGCGTTCTAGCAAGCCGGCATCCTATTTACGGCAGTCCCGTGGTGCGTGCCCCCCCCCCCACAACAATACGTCACGATTGCCGACAAATGTTTGTTTACAATGTATCGCTAGCTTGTTGGCACAAACGCCGATTGTTGAACTAAACTTTCAAAACAAAATTTTCAAAACATTGCGAGTATAGACCATTCGTGTTCATTCCTTGACAGGCCAGTACATTTAACTTTTCTTCAGATAAAGTTTGTCAGAACAAGAATTTTTATTGATGAAAATTTTTAAATATCATTTTATATCATGTTCTACTAATATCAGTTGAAATTGAAAATGATCATTTCTGAGTTTTAAATTTTAGTTTTCTATTTTAGTTATGTATTTGTTTATTTTATTTTTATTTTACAGTTATATTAATCCAGTAAGTTATTTTAAGGATTTCCCTAATTACACCAGCAACTTTATCTGCGAGCATGACTGACCACACCCGTACATTTTTCAAATGTGAGTGACTGTGTGTGTGTGTGTGTGTGTGTGTGTGTGTGTGTGTGTGTGTGTGTTTAGACGTAACAGATTTGAGACTTAAATGTTAATAGTAATTGCTACAGATCAACTTCTTTAACATGTTTTGCTGCACGGTGTAGAAATTCTAATATATATTTTCGTGTATATTCTATATCTCTACTATGATATGTATAATGTGGGGAAAAGGACAATTTTAGATGTCTTTTTACAGAATAGTTCACTTAATTCATTTGTCTTGAGATAAGATGGCATATTTTAAACATTTTAATGACAAATGTGATTTGGTGCTATCCAGTCAGGGTTCACACGCGGCCCTAAAAGTCCTTAAAAACTCCTAAATTTTCGAAGATGCATTTAGGGGCTCCTAAAAGTCCTTAAAATCTGTGAAAACCGGTCAAGCCCCTAACAAGGCCTTAAATTAAAAAAAATATATGGGAGGACCTCTACTGCCAAAATTCTCCCTAAAAAATTAATCTTTTTTTTTAAAAAAAAAATAGCGATCCGTCTGGCGTCCAAAACAGCCGGAAATTGTCAACGGAAGTCACCGTGTTGACAACTAGTCGCCATCTAGTCGATATTCCATTGTTTGTTTCTGTGAGTAGGCATTTCACTTCGTCTTCGTTACGACATAGCGTAGTTCTTTCATCGATCCAACTTGTATCACGAGGAAGTTAATTTTTCAAGAAGCTTGGGTTAAAAGTAAGGAGTTTGGGAGCTGGGTTCGTCGAGATCCAAAAGATCGGCACATGTTTTACTGCCATCTGTGCAAGCAGTTACCAGCTTGAAAAGATGGGCGTCAAAGCGCTGGAGTTGCACCGGAAAAACAGGAGACACGCTGATTTGGCAAAGACTCATCTTCCGTTGGTATGAATCTGTTTCTAAAATATCAAGATAGTGAAGCATCAACTTCAGGCAGTGGTACTGGCAGTGCATGCGCATCTACAGTTGTCCAGTCGACTTCAACCAGCCAGACGTCAGGCTTTATGAACGTAGTTCAATACACGAAGAAGGACTCATTAAAGGCAGAGATCGTGTGGACTTTAAAAGTGATCTGCAGCCATTACAGTTACAAATCTTGTGTAAATAATTTGAAAATGTTTGCAGTCATGTTCCCAGACAGTGACATTGCTAAAAACTACCACTGTGGGGAAAGGAAGACTTCGTACCTGGCTACATTTGGCATCGCTGCCCACTTTTCATCTCTACTGCTTCAAAGCCAAAAAAGCCAGAATAGAGACTGACATACCTACGCTTATTGAGAAGGCTGACAGGCTGTGTGAAGAGGCTGAAGAAAAGAGGAAGCTGAGGTTTATCACCGAGGCCAATGCACTCAGAGGCAGAGCAAAGGACAAGAGAGCCACTTTGGCACCTCTGCAGCAAGAAATAGAGGAGGCACTGGGTAGGCTCAAGGAGCTAGAGTAGGGGTGCTGAAACAGACATCAGTAGAAGACATTTGTGTATATAGTTGCAATTGTAGTTAGAATCTGTTTTTCTGTATACTGTTGTGTGAAGACGTTGACAATGGTCATATCAATGAGAACTACCACAAGTGGCGACAGGTGATCATTGTCACAGGTACTGAGATACTGGAACATTTGATGAACCAAGAACGGTTGATGGCACCATTGGGTGAGTCTTTTTTCCTTACTCGTGATTTTCCAAGATGGCCCTAAATTTTTTCTGTCAGCCCTAAATTTTTCATGTCAGCCCCTAAGAATGCCCCTAAAAAGCCCTTAAATTTTTTTGGTCAGACTGAGTATGAACCCTGCCAGTGATAGTGGAATGGGGGGCAAAAAAATCTAGGCCTGGCCCTTGAGGAACTTCTGCCCAATTTTTTTTTTTTTTGGTCAGCACTTAGAAATTTTACTTTCAATTTTTGTCTGAATTTTGTTCACAGCTATCGCCAGAATGCACCACAGCCATCCATTTTTTCAAAAATTTCATGCCGCCGGATCCCCTATTGCTCGCATTTGTATTTTCAGGAATTTTCACGAAAATCCACTTTAATCTCTATATATATATATATATATATATATATATATACACGTGTGTGTGTGTGTGTGTGTATGTGCGCGCACACACACAATATTTTGATAAAGTATTGTGCCCTCCCCCACCACCCAATCTCAAATTCTATTCCTGCATGGTTTCTCCACTATAATTTTTAAGAATAAATATCCAGGAGGATAAGTGGCTTGAAAAAATGGATGGATGGAAAAAAATATTGACCCCTTCACAAATTCTCGTATTTTGCAGTTTCCCCACTTTAATACTTAACATCAAAAGTAAAAATCAGACATTTCGCCCAATTTAACTTAAAATTGGATTGTAATTGGTGAATTTGTTTAAAGGGAAAAAAAAATATTCAAAGTGACCTTGGCCTGTATGTGTGAAAAAGTAATAACCCCTCTTGTTAAATCATGAGTTAATTGTGACCAATTCAAATTTTTACTTAATATTCACTGATCACGCCCAAGCCTGATTACCTCTAGACCTGTTCAGTCAAGAATGCACTTAAACAGATTGTCTCCTGACAAAATCAAGTGGGACACAATCCAAATAAATTCCATAACAATCAAGAAATAATATAACTGACAACTATCAATATAGAAAACGGGTACAAAAATCATTCTGAAGCTTTAAGATTCCAGCAAACCACAGGAAGAGCCATTGTCCTCACATTAGGAAAACATGGAACAGTGGTAAACCTTCTCAGGCCTGGCCGGCCTACAAAGATTATGAACTAAAGTGCACTTGGGTTCTGCAGTACGATAACGATCCAAAGCACACCAACAACTCAATTTCTGAATGGCTGTAAAGCACAAAATTAAGGTATTGGAGTGGCCTCGTCAAATTCCAGACTTACAGTAAATATTTTTTAAATGCAGTGGGATGACCTTAAAAAGGCCGGTCATGCTTGAAAACCTTTTTCCTGAATTCAAACAATTCTGCAAGGAAGAGTGGCAAACTGTTGGATGAAAATATCTCCACAGAAATATGAAAAGACTCAATTGTAGTCATAGAACCAGTACCAACCAGTTATTAGGCTTAGGAGGCATATGTAGATTTGTGTAAAATCTATATAAGGAGTCCAGAAGTCTTTGAAGAGGATTGTATAGGAGAACCAATTATTAAAATAAAAGTGCTCTATGTAATTGCATTCATAATGATTCATCTATGTTGTGTTTGGGACGTTTTATTACAAAAAGGAAAATTTTGCAAGTAAATAATTTGGAAAACTGAATAATCATAAATGATGCTTTTATGTGGTGGTGGAACACTTGTGCAGTCGTTTTTAAATATGGTAATGGTATAGGGACCTTGCAAACGTATATGTATCCATGTCCCTGGGACCCTCATTTTTCACAGTGTGACCCAAATCTTTTGGCCGTTTGACCAATTCCATTAGGTGCTTTATAAATCCATTACTGAAAGTAAGAGCACATGCAGCCAGCTGTTGAATTATTATTTTTTTGTTAACATTCTATGTAAGCACAGGTGTATAAAAACCTTTGCATTAATTATGGTTACCACCAAGGCCAACATTGTTTTTAGTCTTTGTTTCTACTTACGACTGTCCTCTTGTTCCCATTAGAGACGTAAAGGAAATTTTATGAACAGTTTTATATCTGTAATGTAATAATATTCAGCCATCTGTGATGCATTGATTAAAATGTTCGCTCCACATGTTCATACCACAATGTGTGCAGATATTTGTCGAAGCCAAGCGGACCTCTCCGAGCATCCTGTACATCCCCCACATTGGACAATGGTGGGAGACAGTAGGTCCTGCATTAAAAGCCACTTTCCTCAGTCTACTTGGCTCCCTCCCCGCCTTTGCTCCTATACTACTACTGGCTACCTGCAGTCTACAGTACGCTGAACTCAGTTTTGAGGTATGGAAATCAGTGAAGCCACGTTGTGTTTGGACTCGTATCTAATTGCCTAATAGGAAGAGAAGATACACTGCTTGCTCTTTAAGAAAGTTCATTGACCCCGCAGTGTTTTTCTGCAGGTTCAGGAGTTGTTCAAGGTAGAGTACGGGGAGGTTTACCATGTCCGGGCCCCTAGCAGCCGAGAGAGAAGAAATTTCTTTGAGGATCTGATCCTCAATCAGGCTGCCAAACCCCCTGCCTCAAAAAAGAAATCCAGTAGGACAAACTCAAATGATTTTTTTTTTTGGGGGGGGGATTGAGCATTGTTAAATTTTACAATGAATTAATTGAGAACAAACTGTTGACTTTTCCTTATAGTATCCCACTCCTTGGAGGTCCTTCCTGTTGCCCCTCCTCCACCACCACGTCAGCTGGCAGACCACGAGGCCCGAAAATTGGCGGAACAAGAAGAAGACAGCCTCAGAGAGCTCCGCCTCTTCTTGCGGGATGTCACAAACCGCCTGTCCCAAGATAAACGCTTCAAGGCTTTTACAAAGCCTGTGGATTTAGAGGAGGTGGTTATTCAGATGTATTTCCTGCTATATTAAGCTTTTTGAATGCCAAACTTTCTTGTTGCTTCATTGTCGATAATGTTGAAAGGTTTCATCTTTGTTGTACTTTAATGTTCCCACTGGGGGGCGCCAAAGGCAGCATTTAAACATGTTCCAACAAGTTTTAGTTGCTTTTTGTGTGCTCCACTTTCACATTTCATAGGTTCCAGATTATGCAGCTGTGATAAAGAAGCCTATGGACCTGTCAACGGTGCTTTCAAATATTGACCTCCATCAATATGTAACGGTTAAAGACTTTCTTCAAGATGTAGATCTCATTTGGCAGAATGCACTTGAATACAATCCAGACAGAGACCCCTCAGGTTCAATATATCGACACTTATATGTGTCCTGCCTGTTTGCAATCGCTACTGATTAGATCAAACAACCATTCTGATCCATTTTGTACATTTGTTTTCTTTTTCTTCCAGACCGCCAGATTCGGCATAGGGCCTGTGCGCTGAAAGATACTGTCCATGCCATCATACGACATGAATTGGATGAAAATTTTGAGAAGATTTGTGATGAAATCAAAGATTCACGCATCAATCGAGGTGTTTGTGTCCATGTGTGCGTGGGTTCCAGACAGAAGGCTGTAGTGATAGCTTTATCCTTGGAAATAGATTTACCCAAATGTGTTAATTCCAGTTTAAAATACGTTTATGTATGATATCTATCAGTATCTGTTTTTAATGTTTTCACCTGAACAATGTGTTTGTCCACAGGTTGTTCCACTGCACAGTACGCTCCCTCCTTTTACCATGTCCTCCCGAAACAGGCCAAACTTAAGACTGAGGCCAATATGACCGAAAAGAGCCCACAGAGAGAAATGGCCAAAGCCACAACTGCGCTGACTCAGAGTACAACATCCTCTACGTGTATTACACCTAAAAGTATAGGTATAATAGATGTGTATTTTGGAAAAGGAATTAACTCTGCAATCTGTCCTAACAAATACCTATCTTGTTCCTCCAGTGCAGAGGAAGAAACGTAGGAGGAGTCGCTGGGCCTCTGGGTTCTATTCAAAGAAGACATCTTCCTCCTCTCCTCACGTCTCAAAAGAGGGTATGCACTTACCCTCTGATAATGAAGATGAAGATGCAGATGAAGAAACTGAGATGGAGAAGGGAATGATAACAGAGCTTGACGAAGATGAAGACAACGAGGTTGAATCGGTGGTTAAAGCGACTGTGAAAGACAGTACTCAGAGTGAAAGTGAAAAAAGGGGTGCTGAGGACCAGGCTCAAAATGAAATAGAATTAGAAGACAAACAGCAGCTGGATGTAGAAGTTACAGCAGACAACCTCGTCAAGGTTGGGCACAGTACAACAGGCAATGAAGGGCATAACCAGGGACAGTTGGACTCAGTTGGTGGTCAAACATGGAGCCAAAACCTGACACGGAAAGGCAACAGCGATGTTACAGCACAGGGGCTGGAGCCAGCGGAGGTGGTCACAGACAATACCAGCACAGAACACTCTGAAGCTCTCAAAGGAGACAAACATTCTTGCCCAGGTTTGGTTTTAGATCTGATTCTCAGAAATTACAGAAGACTTTATTAGATTTTCACAGAAGTCTTATTGTCTTCCTTTACTCCAAGCTAGGTTCATTTTGTTCATGTGGTTCTGTGTTTTATGTCATAGAAAGAAACATGAGGCGCATAACCCGTCCCTCAAAGAACACTGCCCAGCAGCAACAATTTGATATGGAAAGAGTTCTGCAAAATCGTGACCAGGATAAATCTTCATTGGTAGTGGACAGGGACAAATTAATGGTGGGATACTGATTACTGCTTATGGCAATTGAGTGTATTATATTGTGGTTCAAGAGAACATTGTGTGCATCATTTTTTTGTTCTTATCAAGGAACTTTTGGACAAAGTTGTAACGAAGACTGATGGCTGTGAGGTCCACAAGTTGGAGAAACTCTATGCTCTCCTCTGCCAAAGTGTGTACAGACACAGAAGAGACCACCACAAAGCTGCATTAATAAGGGTTGGTATAGTAAAATAATGCTGAGATTTTTGTTTGCGTATGAGTGATGACATACATACATCCCCTCCAAAGGTATTGGAAGAGCAAGGTCATTTTTGTTGTATCCTGAAGACACTTGGGGTTCACAACAAAAGATTAGTATGAGACAAAAGTTCAGAATTCCAGAATTTATTTCATATTTACATTTCAATGTTTAACAACTTGAGACAGTACATGTTGTTTGAAGCTATTCAGTTTTTAAATGTGCAAAAGTACTGGACTGTGACTGATGGGTTGTTTATGCTTGCTCAGGTGTTGCCTTTTTGATTGTTGGCTTAAACATTAGATAGTGCCAGTGCTTGGTTTTGGCATTGGGTTTTACCCGTGAAAACTGCATTTGCTGTTAAGCAAACTTCAAGACCAGAGAGCTATCTATGGGAGAAAAGCAAACCATTTTCAATCAGAGAGGAGAGAAAATCAATCAGAGCTATTCCAGAAACATTGCCCAGAAAAAGGAAAAAATAAACTACTGGTGTACTTAGCAAAAAATACGAACTGGGCAGCCAAGAATCTCAATTGCAGTTGTGAGCTGTGAAGAAACCCCCAAAGACAACAGTCAGTGACATGACTGACAGGCAGCGTTGAAGTTATTGCAATGCACTGTTTGAAGAAGACTTCAAGAGAAGAAACATACACGCCATACCCAATGCCACATGCTACAGATGACCACAAACCACTCTTCAGGAAAAATAATTAAAAGGGCAGATTGGGTTTTGTGAAGAAGCACAGAGATGAGCCGCAAAAGTTTTGAAACAACGTTTTGTGGACTGATGAGACCAAGATTAACTAACAAAGTGATTGAAAATCCAAAGTATGGTTAAAGAAAGGATCTGCTTATGATCCAAAACACACAAGCTTGTATGAAGCATGATGGAGGTAATGTCATGGCTTCGGCTTGTATGATTACGTCACTTGTCTTTATTGATGGTGTAACTCATGAGGGTAGTGTCAGAATGAATTTTGAAATATAACAATCTGTTTTGTCTGGCAATTTAGAGCAAAATGCATCCATACTAATCAGGAGAATCTTCATCATCCAACAAGACGATGACCCCAAATACAGTCAACACAATAAAGGACTTCATAGGGGGGGAATGTGGAAGGTCTTAAACTGGCCAAGTCAATCACTGGACCTTTACCCAATAGAACATGCATTATACTTACTAAAGAGACTGAAGGGAGAAACCAAATCAAGTAAAAGAGGCTGCAGGAAAGGCCTTAAAATGCACTTCAATTGAAGAATGCAACAGTGTGGTGGAGGCAATGGGTTGAGGTCGTGATGCACTTATACCGAGTAGGGGTTATGCCACTGTTATGCCACCAGATAACAAATATTAATCACTTTAAGATAATTTAATATCGGTTTGTAGACTTTTGCTCACTTGAAAAGTAGGTGGGTTCAAACAAAAGGTGCTCTGTCCTGAGTAATCTAACATCGAAATGTAAATACCATGAAATCAAAGATGGGATTCTGAACTTTTGTCTCATACTAATCTTTTGATCTGAAACCCAAATGTCTTATTTATACAACACAAAGTAATTGCCCTTCGAATACTTTTGGAGGGGACTGTAATCGCCAATTACCATGAATGATTCCGGTTTTGAGTATTTCTGTTGTAGTTATTATTAATTATAATATTAATGTCCTCATTCTGTATTTTCATTTGGTAGGAGTTGGAGCAAGAGATCAAAGACTTCTGTTAACAATTCAAACAACAATGTGACATTTTAAAACAATTATGGTCAATACCCTCACCTGTGAAAAGATCCACCCACTGGTTGCATTCTAATATTTTTGAGAATAAATGTAATCTTTGCTGTTTGTATCTATTTAAATAAAACAATTACTATAAATAAATTGGTGTGTCCTGTTTAACACTGCAAAAATTGACTCATAAAAAGGGTTTTACAGTTGCATTAAGTCAACTACTTCAAATATGTGGAGATGTCTTCTATTTTGATTTTTTTTTTTTTTTAGTTTAGACCTGATTGAGAAACCCATTGAAACAAATTCACATGTTAAGATTCAGTTTGTCTTCACAAAATTAAACAATCTATTTTCAAGGATGGAAAATGTTAAGGTAAGGATCCCCTGAAGGGACATGGGAAGGGGGAGGGGTTGTTTATTATAACTAGAAATTTTCTCATTAGAGTGAATAATTAATTGTTAGAATGAAAAACTCATTCGAATGAGCGTTCTCATTTTAAGGATAAACAAGTTTGATTTTCCCCACTCTTATCCCTTTCGAGGCTGAATTAAGCAAGCAAGATGGTTAGATTTAAAAGAAAAAAAAGTGCAATGTCAGTTGTGTCCTCAAGTAGCTTCTCGTGCTACCCTGACGGGTCATGTAAGGACATTTTGGCACGGAGTCGTCAACTGAGACCTAATACGACCTTACCAGCACTTTTATCCATGACTACTTTTCAGTAGAAGTAAATTTTAAAAACTCGCTAGACTTTCCATTTTCTAGAGAATATATACACTTTGTGATACAGGACTTGTGTTTTTATATTTTTTTAACGCACTGAAAGTCGCAGAGGAATGACGTCATGTGGTATCAGAATAATGACGCTGATCATTGTTATAAAAAAAAAAAACAGCCGTCAAAATTGAGAATTAGGTCAGCGAACTAAAGAAGCACCAGTGAAGCTCTATGGTTGTAAGCGTTGTGGTTTTATTAATGAAGCCTTGTACGACACTTGCTGGGACACACAATAACCTGTTCGGGAGAGGGTGAGAGATGTCCGGTGTGCCCAGCATCTGCGGACGGGATTCGTAGCCGCTCTACCGGTCCGTTTGTGCGGGTACCTCCCGCTGTCGGCTTCGGGAAACCGACAGACGAGTCCAGTGAACGGCTGCTCCATGGTGCGTCCCGGCTTTGCTTGAATGCTTAGCAAGACGACACAGGCAGACAGACGCCGAGACCTTCTCTGGGGACACCAAAGAAATCGGTCCTCGCCTCGCCTCGACAACCTGGCAGCAACACGGCACTCGCACACGCTTGTGCAGTTGCAGTAAGTTAGCCGGCAGACATGTACAGCATTTCATGACGGCTAGCACTGGCTAGTTGGCCCTCCTTATACACACGCTACATGCCCCATTGCTAAAATAGTAATAAATAATAATAAATAATCCCATTTCTTAGCTGCTTTTCAAAAACGGTGAGCTCGCATACGAATGACTGCTGCATACCTTCAATGAAAACACTTAGCCGGGGTTATTGTAAACATAACTTGTTCCGAGGTGAAGTTAGCACTGGCATGCACACCTGTTTTATACTAAATGTGGTTAATATAGCTATCGCGTTATTACTACTAAGTGTATACACCGCAGCCACATCATGACCATCCAGTCCCGAAGCTGTATATGATAGTGTGCCTTACCAAAGACTGACATTGACCGAGAGGCATTACTTTTTTTGCTGATTTATGGAGTTTTGTAGCGTTGAGCGTAATAAGAGGTGCTTTTTAACTAGTGTAAACTAATTGAAGTAACCAATAGTCCATTGACATATGTACAACACAAAGCAACCAGGCAGTTAACAGGTGAATTATACTATAATGCTGTACTAGATACAGAATAACGTGGATACTGTACTACTAACATAGTCTCATTATGTAATAGCTGCCACGTGTTAAATTTGATCATTTCATCAAGATATTTAGTAATTACTGTTACATTAGCTGTATTGTAATGTTATTGCAATGTTACATGACTTCTTGATTGTAAATAGTTTGCAGTTGAGTAGAACTGTATTCTGTCACTCACACAGAAAGCAGTCCCTAGTGTTTTGAACTCTCATGTAACAAATTAATATTATCAAAATAGGATATCGCCCTTATTCTCAAGTCACTTGACACACACACCATAAAGAAACCAGACATTTGCTGTTACTACACAGCCTTTAGGTAAATTCCTGTATACCAACGGTGTCCAAACCTTTTTCTAAGGGTGATATACAGAATAATTGACGGATACAAGGGCCACTTTGAAATTCTTCAACTTTTATATATTGAAGCTCCTAAAACTAATCCATCAAGCAATGATGTGGTTTTATACCTGTATACAGTATATGACAGCAGTTGTTTTTTTTTAAAAGCTTGAACATCAAAGTCCAAAGTGGAATAAGTTTTAACTTGTTAATGCTTGTTAAAGCATTCATGTGATGTGTTCACAAATCACACATTGACATCCAACATCCGTCTATCCATTTTCCGACCTGCTTGTCCTCATGAGGGTTGTGGGAGTGCTGGAGCCAATCCCAGCTGTCACCGGTCTGGAAGCAGGGTACACCCTGGACCGGTTGCCAACCAATTGCAGGGCACATGGAGACAGACAACAGTCACGCTCACAATCACACCTAAGGGAAATTTAGAGTCTCCAATTAATGCATGTTTTTAGGATGTGGGAGGACAACCCGAGTGCCCAAAAACCCACGCATGCACGGGGACAACATGCAAACTCCACAAGGCAGGGCCAATATTTGAACCCCGGTCCCCAGAGCTGTGAGGCCAACGCTCTACAGTTGTGCCACTGTGCCGCCTGACACTCAAGAGTTTGTTTCTGTGTATACAGAAAATGTCTATTTAAAACCATCAATTTCTGTATTGCTTATCCTTACTAAGGTCACGGGTGTGCCTGGAGCCTATCCCAGCTATCTTTGTGCCAGAGGCAGGGTACACCCTTAACTGGTCACCAGCCAATTACTTGGCACATATGAACAATCATCTATTCGCACCGGGTAATTTTCAGGCTTCAGTCAACCAACCATGCATGCTTTTTGTGATGGAGGAAACCAGAGTACCTGTAGAAAACCCACACAGGCATGGGGAGGACATGCAAACGCCACACAGGCGGGGCCAGGATTTCAACCCAAGTTCTCAGAACTGTGAGGCAGATATGCTAACCAGTCTTCCACTGTGTCGCCTATAAAAAGCCTATTAATTATTAATAGCAGTTAATCCTGTGATCATATTTTCTTCTGGACCATATATTTTCCAGACAACTTTTCTGATAATGATCCATTCATCCATTTTCTGAGCTGCTTATCCTCACGAGGGTCATGGGAGTGCTAGAGCCTTTCTGAGATATCATTGAGCAGGAACCAGGGTACACCCTGGACTGGTTGCCAGCCAATTGCAGGGCACACAGAGACAGACAACAGTCACACTCACAATCACACCTAGGGGCAATTTAGAGTCTCCAATGAATGCATGTTTTTGGGATGTTGGGGGAAACCGGAGTGCCCGGAGAAAACCCACGCAGGCACAGGGAGGAAATGCAAGCTCCATGCAGGCGGGGCAGGGATTTGAATCCCAGTCCTCAGAACTGTGAGGCCAACGCTGTAACCAGTCACTCCACTGTGCTGCCTCTGCTGATATTATTGTCAATATTTTTTTCAGATCAAATTAACTACTAATGTGTTGATAATACAGTGGGTACAGAAAGTATTCAGACCGCTTTAGATTTTTCACTCTTTGATATATCACACCCAAAAAAAGAAGTACATTACTGCCATTATCAGATTGTAAGAGACAAGAATACATGAAGATGCGACACAGGGTGAGGGTAATGAGGAATGGAATGAGGAAAATGAGAGCAAAAGTATATTAGAAGATGAAATTTTGGTGGACAGGGAAGTAGCAATGATTAGTAAGGAGAGGGGGTAGAAAAGCAAGGAAGATGAAATACCTGTGGAGGTACAGGGGCTTCGAAGACAAGGGCAGTCAAACTCATTCTAGCTCAGAGGCCATCCATTTTCTTTTGCCGCTTATCCTCACAAGGGTCGCGGGGAGTGCTGGAGCCTATCCCAGGTGTCAACAGGCAGGAGGCGAGGTACACCCTGAACTGGTTGCAAGCCAATTGCAGGGCACATAGAGACAAGCAGCCACACTCACAATTACACCTAGGGGAAATTTAGAGTGTCCAATTAATGTTGCATGTTTTTGGGATGTGGGAGGAAACCCACGCAGGCACGGGGAGAACATGCAAACTCCACACAGGTGGGGTCGGGATTGAACCCAGGTCCTCAGAACTGTGAGGCCAATGCTTTACCAGCTGATCCACCGTGCTCAGGGGCCACATGGAGGACAATGTATTACTATTACTCCTTCTATTATGGTCTATAAATACCAAGTTTTATCGTTTATAACTTAAATACAAAAACCTCATTATTGTTTTTCGTTTTAATACAGTCCAAAATAGTACGAGCCCAACATCACTATTCATCATAAAACATTTCAAGTCTGTTCTCCACTGTCCTCCAAAGTTGCTATATTTGTCGGCATGAAGACTCAAATATTACCGGCAGAGATTTTTCTTCCACTATTCTTTCAGCACTGCAACATGCTGTGGACACACCAAACATTCAGCTTTCCCATTCACTTCTGTGAATAAATGAGACAATAACCATTATTCTTGGAACACTCTGTGCCCACTTTTCTCTTTTGTTGACAGAGACATATTGTGGCCATAAGGCTGCCAAAGCACACGTTAAAAGTAAAAGCCATAATAAATAGCGCGGGTAGGACAAAAAGATCATCTGGACTGCCTCCTTGACTTACTTGTTCTGCCTCTGTATAGAGCATTTGCTTGCTTAACACAATTGTTATTGTGCCATCCAGTGGATGCAATCAGAACAGTAGTTTCTTTTATTGAATAATTCGACCTCATTTTTATGTCCATATCCATGATATAATTTTTTTACTTTATAAAGCATCTCGTGGGCCAGACGATTGACACCCCTGATCTAGGAGATGTGGCTGTGGAGTTTTTGATCAGGTTGTTGAACAGACTTCTCGCAGGTGAGGACACCTGAGGAATGGTAGAGAAGAGTCTTAGTGCCAATTTTTAAGAATAAGGGTGATGTGCAGAGTTGTGGGAACAATAGAGGAATAAAGTTCACGAGCTATAGAGTGAAGTTATGGGAAGTAGTCGTGGAGGCTAGAATTAGGACAGTTGTGAGTATTTGCAAACAACAGTAGGGTTTCATGCCTAGAAGGAGTACTACAGATGCATTGTTTGTCGCGAAGTTGTTGATGGAGAAGTACACAGAAGAGCTACATTGTGTCTTTATAGATTTAAAGAAAGTACGAAGAGAAAAACTGTGGTACTGCATGAGGATGTCTGGAGTGACAGGAGTATGTTAAAATAGTACAGGATATGGATGAGGGCAGCAGAACAACAGTGAGGGGTGTGCAGTAGGTGTGACAAAGGAGTTTGAGGTAGAGGTGGGACTGCATCAGAGATCAGGTCTGAGCACCTTCCTGTTTACAGTTGTGATGGATTATGTGGCAGATGAGGTTAGACTGGAATCCCCATGGACCATGATGTTCGCAGATGACATTGTGATTTGCCATGAAAGCAGGGAGTAGGTGGAAGAATAGTTTGAAGATTAGCAGAAGACAGACTATATGTACATGAATGAGTGGGGTGCAGGGAGGAGTGAGGCTACAGGGAGAAGGGATAGCGAGGGGGAGGGGACTTTAGTACTTGGGGTCAACAGTCCAAAGCAATGGTGAATGTGGTAATGAAGTAAAGAAATGCGTCCAAGCCAGTTGGAATGGGTGGAGAAAAGTGTCAGGTGTGTTATGTGACAAAAGAGTCTGCTAAGATGAAGGGCAAAATTTATCAGACATGGTGAGGTCAGCTATGACTTACGGATTAGAGAGTGACACCGAATAGAAAACATCAAGTAGGGCTGGAGGTGGTAGTAATGAACATTTTGAGGCTTTCTCTAGGAGTGACCTAGTTGGATAGGATTAGAAATGAACTTACCAGAGGGAGAGCCAAGGTTAGATGTTTTGGAGACAAAGTTATAGAGAGCAGACTGATTGTTTGAACACATCTAGAGGCAACGTAGTGTGTTGTACAGTGCCATGAAAAAGTATTGGCCCCTTCTCAAATTCTTAGATTTTTGCATAGTTTCCCCACTTTGTGTCAGTTTTCAGATTTGCAATTTATGTGAGAGAAACTTTGGTGGACTATTTGCTCATGCAGTTGGTCACCAAGTTGTGAACCTCACCACATCCTTGCTTGTGAACAATTTTCAGGGATGCTACTTTCATAACCAATCATGACATGCACCTGTTTCAAATGAGTCTGTTCACCTTTAGAATCTTCCCTACGGGTGTTTTATTTTATTGCTCTGTCCCCGTTTTTATGGATTGCAGACATCAAATTGAAAACAAGAGGATATTTGCAACAACAAAAAAGATTAATCAGTTTGAACATCAAATATATTATCTTTGCAGTGTATTCAATTGAACATAGGTTGAAAAGGATTTACAAATCATTGTAGTGTATTCTGTTTTTACTTACATTTTATACAATGTCCCAACTTGATTGGATTTTGAATCATCCCAGAAGAGCAAATTAACCTTCTGTTTAATTTTTCTCTGTAATGGTTCTTCTTCCAGAAATTGAAGGAGTCTTGCTATGTGAACTCAGCTGCTTAAGACATGTGAGCCTTGACTCTTCCTTACCCTGAGTAGAAGGTTGCACAGTTTGACAATGTCGAGCCGGAGAAAGTCGACCACGCCTTGCATGGTGCCACCCTTTGGCGAGTTGGAAGAGACAACTGATAGGGCAATGGAAGTCGAGACCGAGGCGGTGGAGGGGACGGTAAATGAGATTCATACAGGGGTGGAGCTGGATCAAACTGTAGTGGTTGTCCCCACACCACCAGATACTGGTAAATATGTTTTGGCGCACTTTCCCGTGTTTAGTCATCCTAACACTTTCCTTAAATCTGACGTATTTGTTTCAATTAATGTTTTGCTGTCTTCTTAGCTGAGTCCAACAGCTTAGAGGACAAAGCTGTCCTCAGTCCATCAGTAAAGTGTAGCACTACAAACCCCCCTGAGAGTCAGAGCAGTGACCACCTGAACAAGGATCAGCAGTGTGACACGCTCGAGGAAGGAGGAGCAGATGGCACAAGTGTTGGCGCCATCTCACTTAGCAAGACCCCCATCATGAGGATGAAGACCAAATCTGAACCGAAGAGGATCGCTGTAGCCCTTAAAGCTTCAGACGAAGCTGTTGAGTATTTTGAAGGCAGCGGAGAGGCCGTGGTGGAAGGAGAGCAGGAGCCAATCGAAGCGCCTCTAGGACCACTGACATCTGTGGAGATGCTGTTGCATGACTCCATGAAGCTTGGAGCAGGCAACCTACTGGTCAGCCAAGCCTTAGAACATCCAAGGAAATCATCGGTTTTAAATCCCACCATTATTCCTCCTGGCCTGGCACAGGTAGTGTGTATATTTGGTCAAAAGACTAGCATAAAACAGATTTGAACGTTTTTCCACTCTGCAGTCACAAAATTATCCAGACTTTTAATGAGTGGTTGTACCATTAAAAATTCTTGCATCATCTAAAAAATATATATATATTTCTTTTTTTTTTCAGGTCCTTTCTGCTTTCCAGCCCCACAAGAACACATCAGCTCAACACCAATTGCTGATTCCTCTCAGCAGCATTCCCTCTTATAGTGCAGCTATGGACATCAACCCTCTTCTGGGTAGCACTTACAAAAAGTTTCCCTATCCTTCTATGGCTGAGATCAGCAGTTTGGCAGGGCAGACTCAGTTCACAGAAGAGCAGATTAAGGTAGTGAAAAAGCAGTGGATAAATACTCTCCACTGAGAAAGACGATCCTTAAACAATGTTAATTAGTCTACAAAATGACTACAAAGGTGCCATTCTATATCTAGGTGTGGTTCTCAGCCCAGCGGCTGAAGCATGGCGTCAGCTGGACCCCAGAGGAAGTAGAAGAAGCCAGGAGGAAACAGTTCAACGGCACTGTGCACACAGTGCCTCAAACCATCACTGTCATACCGGCTCACCAGCTCTCTGCCACCAATGGCCTGCAGTCCATTCTTCAGACGTGCCAGATAGTGGGCCAGCCTGGCTTGGTCTTCACACAGGTAGGTGGACAAACAATTTATGTACAGGAAGCACTGATCTGCTCTCAGCATACATGATAGGGTTAATAAAGTCAACAGTACACATCTAATATAAATAAGGATTTTTTCGCTTAAATAAGCAAATTAACGTGGTTGACAATAAGCAAATCTGTAATTCTGTGTTTATTCTTATTACATGCATTCAGACGGGCAGCACTATGAAATACTGGTTTGCACATTTGCGTCACAGTTCTGAGGTTTGGGGTTCAAATCCCGGCCCCGCCTGTGTGGAGTTTGCATGTCCTCCGGATGCCTGTGTGGGTTTTTTCCAGGCACTCCGTTTTCCTCCCATATCCCTAAAACATGCATTAATTGGAGACTATACAGTAATCCCTCATTTTTCACAGTTAATTGGTACCAGAGCCACCCGCGAAAAGTGGAAAACCACAAATTAGCAGGGGATGTATGTTGATGTAGGTACCAGAATGTTTCAAATATGTAAACATTATTTGTAGTTTAAATATTTGAGACAAATAGAGGTATTTAGTTAAATCTTTAAAGGAATACCCCACTGAACAATGAAAAACCTTAATCCAATAGGTCCTGTCATATGTATTGTACCTTGAAAATTCGAGGTTAATCTGATATAATTTAATGGTGTTTTGAGAAGATTTTTATCGTCAATTACGAATTTTCATGGACCCCCCCATTTTGGCGAGTCACATGACTTAAAAAACAGGAATTGACGGATCCCATGTGTAGACAAAGGAATGCCCAATCATGGACAGCGCTGATTTCTCGGATTTATCCTCATCTGATGAAGAAATAGCAGTATCGGTTGATCGGGAGGACACAGGAATATATCCATACAGATTTGAACTTGTGGCTGTAAATAATGGTGAATACTTGGACGGATCTTTGGATGGGAATGACGCAAACTAACCACAGGCGCAGAACGGTCGAGCGCCGATTGTGTCGAAACAATAACTATGGACACTTTTGACAAAGGGTTAAAAAATACGAGGAGTACCAATGTTTTCAACAGGAATGGACAGCCTTTGTGGAGAGGGAGGGTTCTGCTGTGTGTTTAAAGGAACAGTCCACTGAACAATGAAAAGCCTTAATCTGATAGGTCATGTCATATGTACTGTACCTTGAAAATTTGAGGTTAATCCGATATTTAATTGTGTTTTTATCACCAATTACGAATGTTCATGGCCAAAAAATCATGGCCAATTTGGAGTGTAATCACATGCAGTACCACCACTATCGGACACGTCAAAATCCCATACTGTATTCCAAAATTTTTCCATAATTCAGATTGAAATAGTCCGAGGAAGGCTCGGTGGCATATTCTGGCTATTAAGATAAAGAAACATTTAAGGACCCAGTGGCTAGCGAAGTGTGGTTGCCCTGAGCCGTACGAAATACTGTATGTATAGATGTATTTGCGGATTTATTTAAGACCAGCACTTTTAGAGTGTATACTGTAAGTCTCTGAATTCTTTTAAATAACATTCTTGTGCTTTAATACATCATGCAGGGGTTGAGACTTCCATTCATTAATCGTGAACGTAATTGTAATTTTATTTGCCATCATGATTGTACGATGGTCGTCCTTGAGGGGTTGAAAGCTTCATTGCAGCTTCAAGTTGTTTACCACATCATTCTTCATGTGGCGTACCACTAATTCATTCACGCCATAATGGCGCCACAAAAGTGCAACTTCTACGGTCTTTCATCATATCCAAAAGTTTCACTTTTTTGCCGATCCATCAGCTCCACCCCCTCTTCCTCATTGTCACCAGGCTGTTTTTTTTTTTGCATCCGCTGTCCACGAAACGAAAGCAGCTTTATTTTCAAGCAATCCTCTAATTTTGCATCTTATTCTTCAGCTTGGGTGTTTCGACAGCAGCTTTAAGATCAAGCACGAGCTCTTTGGATGCATTTTGAACTAGAGAAGTTATGCACACAGAGTTAACAGCCGTGGAAAATGGCGCATTGGAAGAAGAAGGGTGGGAGAAAAGGAGTTGCTGGGTGGAACTTCGATGATGCAAGCAATCAGCTCCAAAAGGCAGATCTGGCTTTTTCTTTCTTTTTTGGGGGTTGGCGTCTTCTTCAAGTGATATAGTACGTACAGTGAGACGACCTGTCTTTTTTGGGGGGGTGAAACAAAACCCACGCTTTACTGCATTCACGATAAGTGATCTGTGAAGTACAGAGGGATTACTGTATTGCAAACAGGTCCTAGGTGAGGGACCAGACAAAGCAGGGCTCCATAAACCCCTATGACGAGTAAAAATAATGGATGTAGGTTTCATATGCCCGGACATGGGCCACTGGGGCCCCCATCTTGATCCAAGCCTGGTTCGAATGCGAGCGTGTAGTGGCTGGGCCTGTTGGGCACAGCCAGGAAGAGCCTGAAAGGGTAATGTCGGTCTCTCTTCCCATGAGCTCACCATCTTTGGGATGAGCCATAGAGGTTGGGCGCTGACCAACGGCGGGACCTTGGCCATCCAATCCCCGGCTACAGAAACTGGCCCTAGGGATGTGGAATATTACCTCTCTGGCAGGGAAGGACTGTGTCTGAGGTCGAGAAGTAGTTCCGACTAGATATGGTTGGGCTTGCCTCCACACACAGCTTGACCTCCAGTACCTGTCCTCTTGAGAGGGGTTGGACACTTTTCCACTCTGGAGTTGCTTATGGTGAGACGCTGGTCAGGTGTGTATATACTTATTCCCTTCAGATTTGGTACCTGTCTGTTGGAGTTCACCACAGTGGACAAGAGGGTAGCCTCCCTCTGCTTCAGGGTGGGGGGACAAGTCCTCACTGTTGTTTGTTCCTATGCACCAAACAGCAGTTCAGAATACCCACCATGTTTGTAGAATACCCAGCATGTTTGGAGTCCTTAGAGGGAGTGTTGGGGAGTGCTTCCGCTGGGGACACTCTCATTTTGGTGGGGAACTTCAATGCCCATGTGGGCAATGACAGTGAGACGTGGAAGGGTGCGATTGGGAGGCCTCCTGAGCAGAACCTGAGAGATGTTCTGTTATTGGAATTCTGTGTTTATCACAGATTGTCCTGAATTAACACCATGTTCAAGCAAAAGGGTGTCCACGCATGCACGTCGCCCCAGGACACCCGAGGTCACAGTTTGATTATCGACTTTGTATTTGTTTCATCAGACTAACGGGTTCAGCGATTCCCACCTTAAAAGGCACTGACAATCTTACAGCCAGAGCTTCGGTCGGCCGTCTTGGCAATAGTGATTTCTTCTAATTTTAATTGAAGTTTTATTGAAGATCAGAGTCAATCAGTCAAACAGAATATAAATTCTGGAGAAGTGAGAGAGACAAAAAAAGACAATGACAAAGCATCAAATTGTAAACAGAATAAGAAAAAACATTCTATAGTTACAAGAAACAAATATGGATGATACGTGCAACTTTAGCGCGACACCCTGTGAAGGAAGAACATAAGGAAGACGCATGCAAAACAAGGATTGTGAACCGAGATATACAACTGGAATGTGGAAGGACAGACAGTGAATTATGGAGGTCTTAAAACAAGAATATATGTAGGGTGATATATACAGTGAAGAAAATAAGTATTTGAACACACTGCTATATTGCACGTTCTCCCACTTAGAAATCATGCAGAGGTCTGAAATTTTCACCGTAGGTGCATGCCCACTTTGAGAGAGATAACCTAAAAAGTGAAATCCAGTAATAACAATGTATGATTTTTTTAAACAAATCATTTGTGTGATAGAGCTGCAAATAAGTATTTGAAAACCTGAGAAAACCAATGTTAATATTTGGTACAATAGCCTTTGTTTGCAATTACAGAAGTCAAACGTTTCCTGGAGTTGTTCACCAGGTTTGCACACACTGCAGGAGGGATTTTCGCACACTCCTCCACACAGATCTTCCCTAGATCAGACAGGTTTCTTGGCTGTTGCTGAGAAACACAGAGTTTCAGCTCCCTCCAAAGATTTTCTATTGGGTTTAGGTCTGGAGACTGGCTACGCCACGCCAGAACCTTGATATACTTCTTACGGGGCCACTCCTTGGTGTTCCTGGCTATGTGCTGTGGGTCATTGTCATGTTCAAAGACCCAGCCACGACCCATCTTCAATGCTCTGAAGGAAAGAGGTTGTTGTTGTTGTTGTTAATGAATGCTTGTTTGTGTAAAACCAGGAGTCATTTATTTAAACATTAGTATTTGTATTGAAAAAATCTGAGTGGGTCGATCACTATGTGCGATTTATTGTTGATTGAAAACAGATCCAGCAACTAAGTATTTGCATGCGTCCAGACTTTTATACGCTTTCAAACTCTTCTGTGTAAATCTCGACAACTTATTCACCAGATACATGTGTATATCCAGTATTCCAAGACCAGCGGAAGCAAATTAATGGTCAAATTTCTTATCAGAAAACATCGACTTCGGCATTAAATATGGAGCCTCTATGCGAAGTGTGTCTAATTTTTCCACTTATCTTTGAAAACTGATCTAAAATATATGGGAAGAGAAAAATGAAAGTGATATGATTAACAACAATAATAATAGGTGTGATTGTGGGTGTGCCATTTTTCTGTCTTCATGTACCCTGCGATAGGCTGACAACCAGTTCAGGGTCTACCCTGCCTCTTGCCCATTGACAGCTGGGATAGGCTCCAGCACTCCTGCGACCTTTGTGAGGATTAGCGGTTAAGAAGATGTATCGATGGATGGATAATAGCTGTATAGATAGTATAAATAATCCGACGACGACCACGACAACGTTGACAACAAAGAATACAAAAGTGAACAATCTATTTTCACCCTTAGGAAAGTATTTTTGGTATTTTCAGAAGGCCCCATACCCAGGCAAAAAAAAAAAAAATCAAGTGTAGATTTAACATGTTCAGAAAAGGTTGTCTATGGATGTATGTAATTGTGGGTATAATGGAATCATTGAGCGACCTAGCCTTGTGTGTGTGTTTTTTTTTTTCTCCTCTTTCCCGAGTTCAAGAGGTTAATCAAGGGAACTCGTTTTAAAGAAATGGAGGACATCATCTGTGACAATCGAGCTTCGTGTATCAGGGAAGAATTCTTCCAGTAGTGTATGGAGGCGCGTAGCCTAGAATGCTGGGAAAGTCCATTAGCTGGGAAAGGCAATTTCTATGAAAGCCAATACTTTTAAAATACTGAAAATCTTTTGTGACTCCAACCCTAGACTTTTCCAATACACTATGTTCTGTATTTACAGGAGAAAAATGACAAGTAGCATTCCCAGCATCACATAAATGTAGTTACATTTCCCAACATATTTTGTGTAGTCACACCTTCCCATTGGTAGCATGAGGAAAAGTCCAAAACTTTGACCGGTGCTGTAAATCTCTGACAGTCAAACAAAAACGAGCATAATTGTAAAAACTAAAAAAAAAAAAAAAAATAAAAAAATTCTCCTTGACCAAATGTTTAAATAATTAAATGGGAGTAGTAGCAGAAGAGTAGTATCTTTGTCTCCTATTCTGTGTTTCCAGGTTTCTCCAGGAGCGAATCTTCCAGTGACTAATCCCATCACCCTGACAGTGGCAGGACTGCCTAGCCAGTCCCAGAGCTCCAGCAGAGTTTCCTGCCAGCCAACTCCAACGAATAGTGAGCTTAAACGGGCTACCACTATACAGCCCCCCTCTCTTTCCCCACAGGTATAGCTACCCAACCGATCCATACCGATAAAGGCCTTTTCACAGGTACTTGGGTATCTTGGTGTTCACTGGGCAGCAGGATGCAGAGATGACAGTGCCCCAGAGTAAGGTTTCCCATATTAGGAAGTGATCGCTTAATGGCCTACCTTGAAGTAGTATGGAGGCTATTCCCAGTGGTTGATCCATTGTTCCCACTACTCTGAAATCACTCAGACAACCCCTAGCCTACTCGATGCATCATCTGTCATCACAGCGATGACTCGATAGCACAACAGAGGGGTCTTAAAAAGCCGATACAATTGTGATCAAAAATTATTTTGGTACACCCTAGACAATAGAAAATTGCTCTCTATACGAAACTGACTTAATCTACACTGCTTGGTAGAAAAGGATTTTATGCACCATCATAACTTTAAATTTATATCCCCACTCCAGCCAGATACTTTGATTATTGAAACTCCAAAATTATTTTCCTAAATACATGCATGAATTGCTGTCTGCAGTCCCCCGTGTTTGCGTGTATCAGAACGAGTGTAGTTTTGCTACTTGTGGCTCAGCGCCACAACGGTAAATCCCCTGCTTGCACCATATGTCCCGATCCAGGATTCCATCTTCCTGCTCTCTAAGCACATGCACAATGAATGGTTTCGTTAACGATGTGCTGTGCCCTGCTAAGTGCAGTGTGAAAAGGCCATAAGTCATTGATTAAAGTTTGCTATAAATTTAGTTTTTAAACTGTGCATTCAAAAATAAAAGCTGGTCTTTGGCAAGAGGGAAAAAAATGTTTAACATGTAACTGTACCTTTCTTTTTGGAAGGAGAACTCGGCCCTGAGTGCTGACACATTCAGTATGCGGCCCAAAAAGTCCAAAGAGCAGTTGGCTGAGCTGAAAGCCAGCTACCTCAAAAACCACTTTGTCAGTGATGCAGAAATCGCCCGCTTGATGAAGATCACAAATCTAACCAAGGGAGAGATTAAAAAATGGTTCAGTGACACAAGGTACAACCAGCGGAATTCCAAGAACAACAATGTCATTGTTTTTCACGACGGAGGCACCAGAGGAGGTGGCGCATGTAATAGCGGCACTACCACCACCATTGTCATTGACTCAAGCGATGAAACCCCGGCATCTCCTCATCCACCATGCACGCCTCCTGTGAAGGAGAAGGAGACACGGCCCAAGACGTGGAATCCGTTCCCAGACTTCACGCTGCAGAAGTTTAAAGAGAAGACGCCAGAACAGTTGATAGTGCTGGAGGAGAGCTTTGAGAAGAGCAGCACGCCGTCTGATGAAGAGCTGAGCCGGCTCAGAACAGAGACTAAACTGACGCGCAGGGAGATTGATGCCTGGTTCACAGAGAGACGGAAAATGCCAACAATCAGCACTCCCTCCCCAGAGTCTTCTGAGACAGGGCAGATGGATACTAGTGGAGGGAAAGGTGGTGAAGTTGCTTCTGCTTCTCGCTCAGCTTCCTCCTCTCGTAAAGTTAGTCAAACTCCACCCGGAGGCCGCAGTAAGCAGATGGCAGGCAGCAGCAGCAATAGCACCAGCAGCAGAGACATCAAAGATAAGACTAAAAAGACTCCAGAGCAGCTCCACATTTTGAAAAGTGCCTTTGTGCGGACTCAGTGGCCCACAACAGAAGAGTATGACAAACTGGTCGAGGAGAGCGGTCTCCCCCGACCATACATTGTTAGCTGGTTCGGGGATTCTCGGTACTCCTGGAAGAACGGCAACCTTAAATGGTTTTTTCAGTATCAAAGTGGTAATGTAGAGGGCCCGAATGGTGGTGGAAATAACAAAACGGGAGGTGGTGGCAGTCGAAAAAGGCGTGTCCGAAATCGTGGATGGGGAAGATCCCGAACTCGCAAGCAGCCAAGGCGGACAGCATCCTTTGGTTCAGACTCGGACAGATGTCCCCCGCCAAAGAAATTCAAGAGTGGGAGGGACGTCTTAAAGGATTATTACCTCAAGCACCGCTTCCTCAACGAGCAGGACCTGGATGAGCTTGTCAACAAGACCAACATGAGCTATGAACGGGTAACACAAACGCATTTTATTTGCACAAATTGCATTACTTCTAAATTTTATATTCAAAACTTTTTTAGCCAGTTGGAACAAATTATGTCACAGCCACATTTCTACCAAACACAACTTTTTAGTGTTTTAGATGAGGAAGGTATGTTTTGGAAACATAAACTAGTCTTATCCTGCTTGAGTTTTTACTGCAAGGCCTGTGAGTCATCAACATAAATAGCGTCATTGTACTAGTGTGACGCTATGTAGCCTGCCAATTAAGTCCATAAAAAAGGAAAAAATCAGCGTAAACAAAGAACAACAATAGAGAGCAACCAGCATATTGTTTCATTTTACAGATTTTGTTTTTAATAAGAAACATTGTTTGACTGTTCTGTGTTCTTCCCATTCAATTCTTGTAGTTCTTGATCATTCAACAGAATGAAGAAGTCTGTCCATACAGACACCTTTTAATTATCACGTTGGTCATCATAGCTTTAATTTTATATGGTCACTCCATAGACAGATACTTTGATTATTGAAACTCCAAAATGCCAAATTATTTCTCTAAATACATGCATGAATTGGTGTCTGCAATCGCCCGTATTTACCATTTTCACATTACATGGCTTGTATATAAGTGTAGTGTAGATTGTCAGATGTTGTTTGCCTTGCCCAAAGACGAGATATCATACCTGACAGATAGTGTCATAACAGGAAACTAACGAAATATTAATAATACCACATACAATAATATGATAAAATCTCCTGAACATGTGGAAAATGAACTGTTTTATGGTCTGATGAAACAAAAGTTGAACTTGTTGGCTGTAATTCCAAAAGATGTGATTGACAATAAGCAACAATACTCATCACCAAACGAATGCCAAACCCACAGTGAAGCATGGCAGTGGCAGCGTTATTATTTGTGGCTATTTTTCCTTAGCTGGGACTGGTTGTTTTAATCAAGGTGGAGGGAATTATGAACAGTTTCAAAAACTAGTCAGTGTTTGCACTAAACATTCATGCCTCTGCTAGAAAGGAAAAACAAACAAACAAAAACAAGTATGAGGAAAGGCCTAGTAAAACATCCATCCATTTTTTGAGCCGCTTATCCTCACGAGGGTTGCGGGAGTGCTGGCGCCAATCCCGGCTGTTATCGGGCAAGAGGTGGGGTACACTCTGGACTGATTTCCAGCTAATAACATGGGTAGCAGAGAACAGTAGGAGTCAATTCACGCAAGTTTTGGGGATGTGGGAGGAAACTGGAGTACCCGAAGAGAACCCATGCAGGCACGGGGAGAATATGCAAACTCCACACAGGCAGGGCTGGGATGGACCCTGGACCTCACAACTACTAGGCCAACGCTCTACAGCTGCGCCACCGCACCTCCCCTTAATAAGACAGTTTAATATATTTACAGTTCATCAGACTAACTTTGAAATATGGCATGTGTGTACTGACTTCAATTTAACATGTTTCAATTATGGCTATGAAAATCCTCTAAAGTGATCTTTAAGACACAGATGTTTAATAGACATATAACAAATGTATGAGCGATCTGAATGGTATGCAATTCAAGGATGGAAGTAAATTTCTCTTAAATGGGAATAAAATGCATGTTATTAGGAAAAAGAAGAGAGTGGGGCGGTGATTGATATTACATTCGATCAATAATCAAAAGAAGAACCAATTCTAAAATGATTTGATAGTGACATCCCTTGTTACAGTGTGATTGATTAACTAAGAACACAGCCACATCACCCTTCAAAGACATGCACTTTTTGCAATGGATGTTATCTTTTCCAGATCGTGGATAACCAATGGAAAAAAGTTTTGAAACAATTTATCTTGGTCTCATTTCTGTGTATCACAAACACTTGACATTTTAACATGGTTGTGTGTGTGTGTAATATCCACTTTAAGTAGAAATATACTTGTGAGAATTAGAAGTACTAATTCAAGACCTTGAAATGTACTGAATTACAAATTCTAAATGCATTTTGGGGAAAAACTGCACACAGTTTTACGCCCTTATTAACTTTTAAAGTCCTCATACTGAGAAGAAAATAAATCATTGTACATGCTGTCAAAACAGTGCGTTACCATAACTTTGCTAATGTTGTTTTGATGACCCGTACCTGTTAAAACGTGTCTGTGCACCAGTCCACAAAGCAAGGTTAATCAAGACATGGATGAAAGCATTTGGTATGGATGAAGTTGACTGGCCCACAGAGAGTACTGCCCTCAACCCGAATGAATACTTTTGGGTTGATTTTGAGTGCACACTGAGCCAGGCTCTTGGAAGTAAGGGCATAAATTCCCATAAACCCGCTCTAAACCTTGTTGAAAGCCTTCCCGCAAGAGCTGAAGCTGTAAAAGCTGCAAAGGGTAGACCAACATCATGTTAAACATCATGGCTTTAATATGGGAGGCACGGTGGGCGACTGGTTAGCGCCTCTACCTCACAGTTATGAGGACCAGGGTTCAAATGCCAATCCTGCCTGTGGAGAGTTTGGATGTTCCTCCCCATATTTGCATGGTTTTTCTCCAGTTTCCTCCCTCCAAAAAATTTGTGGAAATTTGATTGAAGACTCTACATTTTCCATAGATTAGAATGTGAGTGCCAATGATTGGTTGTTCATATGTCCCCTGCGATTGGCGGGTGACCAGTTCATCGTGTACCCCACTTCGCGACCCTAGTGAGGATAAGTGGTACAGAAAATAGATGGATTTAGAATGGGATGTCACATAAAATTAGTTGAGTCTTGAAAAGTAGCGGCACCGAAGAACTGAATATCGTCATTGTCAGGCAGAATCTTCATATGTTCAAATGTAGTAACTTTCATCCTTCAGAAAATAATACTGTTGGTCAATCCTTATCTAGCAATGTTATTGGCTGAAAAATTGCCCTTTTTTTGTTTTCTGAAAAGTGATAGTTTAGGTAGAGATACATAAACGCAGCCCAAGTAAAGGTCACTGGTGGTGTAGTGGTACACACGCCTGCCTTTGGTGCAGGCAGCGTGGGCTCGATTCTCCCTTAGTGATGGTGTCGATATGTTCCCTGTGACTGAATGGCAACCAGTTCAGGGTGTCGTCTGCCTTTTGGCCAATTTTAGCTGGGATAAGCTCCTGCACTCCTGCAACCCGTGTAAGGATAAGTGGCTTGGCAAATGAAAAATGGACACTCAAGTATACCCCTATTTCATGACAGGGGTTATTTGTCAGTCAGCTGGTGTACCAGTAGCTTGTAACATATTGACAGCGTAAACTGTTGTGGCATCTGACCTTTCCTCAGGAAATGCTAACTGTGCCAAGGTGCATGTAGATAGAAGCCTAGACGTTCATTTCAAATCCATCTGGTGTGGTTTTTAGGCTGAATATACATAATGTGTGTGTTTTGCTGTTTCAACTTCATTAAATGCAATGTGCTTACGATTTGGTTAAAACTTGGAACCGTCTGCGTACAAGTAAATAATTGATCTTATGTGGATAAATACCAGATAACTGCTAGTGCAACTGCAGTCTAAGCAAATATACCATGTGATTGTAAGCCTATCCATTCATCCATCCATCCATCCATTTCAAAATGATTGAATAGGTTTGGGCCAAATTAAAAGGTATTGATTAATATCATTGTTTACTTATCTGTGGACATGCAGGTTGTTTCCAGTGTTCCGCAAACGTAAACACATTGAGAAACACGGCTATACTTTGGCATAACTACACAAAAATGGGCACCAAATCGGAACCGGATATAAAAGACATGCAGTGTAAACATCCAGTTAATTATTCCTCTTTTATATCACTTTCTTTCCATGAAGGTCCGAGAGTGGTTTGCTGAGGTCCAGAGACGCCTGGACATGGGCGCAGACCCCTTCCAGGAGCCAGCTTTGGGCAGGGCGGGGGGAGGTGAGGGGGCTGATGAGATAAGTGGGCAGACGTCACATGCCAACACGGTACCAAGAGGTGACGGAATGGGAGATGAAGAGGAGGATGAAGATAATGAAGAGCATGATGAGGAAGATACAGATGAGAGTGAGGTTTGGGAGCCGTCACGCAGTGTGAGGAAATCCTTATCTGTATCCGAAGACTAAATTCGTGCACAATCTCAATTGAAGCATCAAATATGCTCCAAGTATTTGCTAATGGTGTCGACATGAAACTAACACAAATATTTGCAACTGTATCTTCCTGTCTCAGCCCTCACCTGACTGATATTTCTGAAATAGTGGGAAGAGCATTTTTGTTACACCAAAAATCATGAAAAGTAGATAATCATTAAAAAAAATCATCCAATGGAATTGATGATTAAAAACCGAGATCGACATATGCCATATATGAAATGTGGCTGTCATCAAAGGGTAACCTAGCGAGGAATTCATATTTAAAGTCCTTTTCCAAATGCATTTCTGCATTTCCCCTACACAAGCCGAATTCAGAATTTCCAGCAAATGATCACCCCTCGTCCCTTCAAAAAAACAAAAAAAAGTGGGACTTCCTAATGTGTTTACAAGGTGCCACCTTGAGCGCACATGGTGGAACTAGTCTATAATGCTGTTTTATGTATTAACTGCTTTCAAAGCGCTCGTCACCTAAATGAGAATGAATGAGTTTACGCTGATCATGAAAATCCATGACGGATAAAGGCCGAATGCAATATGAGCCAAAGTACATGAACAGTGAGTGAATGCCAATGTATTTGTTGAAGGATGTCGATTCAATTCTACCCTTGATGGTTGTTACTAGTCCCTTTTAACGGGGAATATATCTAATGGGGTCTTGGGGGGTGTACAATTCATATGCACTGCTATTGTTTGTTTTTTTTTTGTTTTTTTTTTGCACCTTTTGATACAGCAAACGCTGTGCTGTTGTTAATATATATATAGGTTCTGAAACTTTGCCAAATTGGAGTGTGTTGTTGTTTCTCAACCTCCAAAAACAAACAAATAACCAACCAACCAACCAACCAAACAAACACTGTTTAGCCACAGCTTATGGTGTCAATGAAATGCACTTGCTGTGCCTCAATCATAATATAAAACAAATCCACGTAAGCAACAATCATGACTTAAACCTAACTACTGCTCTGACGTATTGTCCTCAAAACAGTATTTCAGACATTTGAAATCATGAAGCACCTGAACGAAACTTGTTTCAATGCACTTTGTCTGCCACATAGTGGATGAAATTACAATTTGGCACCTTATTATATCATGCAATGGCTCTGAGAGCCCATATTTGTTATCTGACTCAACCAGTATTTTGTGTGTGTGTGTGTGTGTGTTTTTTTTAACGAATCATTGTTCGTTTTCCCTGAGGAGGAATCTTACAAGTTGATCCACTTTTGTAATAATATGTAAATGCTGTCAGATGTTTATATGGCTCCGTAGAATCAGCTGCCACTTACTTTCATTTTATTGCACACTTTGAGCCACATTTTAAATACTTTTGGGATGGGGTGGGGGTGGGGGAGAATGTTTGGATAATGTTTTGTATTGTTTCAAATCATGTGTCCACTTAACTTTTTGACGGACTTGGGAGGACATATTAGTAGTGGCCTTGCGGTTGTCTTCTCACAGCAAACCAACCAGATGACACTCTTAAGGACATGTTCAGTAGCCGCATGATGTGTTAACGTCCCCTTATCACAGAAAGAACTGTCGTAAGGAATGACTACCAGCTGCCGTTTAACCAGCCACGGCAAGGACAATCCCCCCCCCCCACACACACACAAAACGCCACCATGTTGACTGTTAACTTATACAGACAAACTGTACCTACATGTGCCTCCTTGGCTTGTGAACTCATTGCAAGAGGATCTCCCCGTATTGTCACAAAGCACTTATGGTAGCTTATCTTAAAGAAATGGGGATGCATGGGCAAGATGTGCTTTCTGCCAACACTACAAATGCCTGTTTGAAGTTAAACATTGCAAACTTCTGTCCGTAACCTTGGTTAAACCTTGACTTTCTTGTACTTGTCATTCATGCTCCATGCTATCACCTTTTAGACATCTCAAAAGCATTTTCAGCCTGCTTGGTCCAATGTCGCCAAGCTAGCTCGCTGATTGCAACCGAATGAGCGGAAATCTTTGACACATTATTTGTTGTAATGTGAATAGTAAGTGCCTGGGCATGAAAAAGAACAAGATGTACCTTATATACAGTTCATCTATACCAAGCGTTTATACCTTTGTCTTTTACTGCATGCAATAAGTATCTTGAACAACTGCTCATTTTGTACATATACACTATGTGTCTGTCTGTCTGTCTGTTTGGTTGGGTTGGTATTGTGGGCACGGTGGTTTGCTAATCTAAAGATAAACTAGTAGTATGATTTCAAAGTCTGTTATCATGGATTATAAAATTGTCTTTCCCAAATCATTAACAGTGTAAGCAGTCCTGTCAGTTAACTAAGAACGCTTTCATTAGTGAGCCCGAGTCCTTTTAATACTTAGACATTGCAAGCATTTAATTTTTGTGTTCTTTCTGCTGCACATTCTGCTGCTTATTTTAGTACACAGATGAGGTAAAAGCCTACCCCAAAGTATTTTACTATTGTGTTTGTAAAGCTTTTCTATGTTTTTATCAACGACAAGTGTCTTTACAACCAAATAGTTTGTTTACTGCACACACTCAACTGTGTTCGAAAGTGAAAATGAAATTGAATTCTTTTGAGCTCCAGATGATTTTGCTCGAGTTTCTTTTTGGTACTTTGGTTGCAAGCAATATAAAATCACAACTCACTTGACAGATGAGCACTTTATTGAAGGATATCAACTCAATCTCCGCTAGGAGAAGCATGATGTAATTTAAAAATGTTACTGTTACAATAAGGCGCTCTAGTAAATTATCTGACCAAATAACAGTGTTTCCGAGATGGGTCTCTTCTTTGATTTGCTCCTTGGGTATAATGATAAAGTGCTGTGTCTTCTTTGTGGGTTTTGATTTTATATCATATCGTGTATCATATAGCCTACCATATATCCTACTTGCAGTAGCGCTTGTATCGTGAGTAGTTAAGCTGCTGTAATATTATATGCATACCTTCTTGTCATCTAAATCCTTCACTGCGCTCTGTCATCCTGTTTGTTTCAACCTGTGCTCTTTGAATGTTTTGCAAATGTTTTCACCACAGCTTTTTCAACGAAATACACTTTGTCACAATAATACTCATTTTCTATTGGAAGATCATTTTGTATAAATGGTACACTTTTCTGTTTCGGTTCGGTCTCAGAAGCTAATGCTTCTGTCTCCAGTGGTGGCTCAACCCCCATAATAGATGCAGATGTTCCATTAAAATGCATAACTGGATTTACGGTGAAGATGAGAAGGATCACTTTATAGCTTCCAATAAATGTTTACATTGTCTTTTTTAATTACATCACTTACGTTCAGCTACCCGAACTTCCTTGCTTAGCTCAGTCCAGTTTCTTGAAAGAACAGCTCTTGCAATTGAGCTAAATGTGGATTGTCCGTGTGGCAAATCCAATTTATACATGGAAAAAAAGTAAATATTTATTATTTTATAATTAATATATTATATTTAATATAACTTTATAATATTTATTATAATTCTAAAAAAACTGCACCTTAACCCTCCCTGTAATAAGCTTTCCCACAATATTGGAAAAATTACTGTACTGTGAGATAAATATTGCAATAAAACTGATCAATGAAATATAGATATCATGAGAAGGGTTGCGTCAGGAAGGGCATCCGGCGTAAAAATTGTGCCAAACAGATATGCGCGTTCATCTGAGATGACACGCTGTGGCGACCCCGAAAGGGACAAGCCGAAAGAAACATCTAACTCATGCAAAAAAATCTGGTCCAACACTGGACCTTTTGCCGAACTGTCACCTTTGAATAGGAATTAATCTGCTCATTAAAAAAAACAAAACACACACATATATATATATATATGATAGTGAAAATGAATTGTTGCAGTTAAAAAAAAAATTTTCATTGCAGTTAGCAAGGCAAAAAGATAGAAGTTCATCAGGTTAAAAAAAAAAACAACTGAACCTTTCTCCAAAATTAAACTTATGAGCAGAACGAGGCACTTATGATTAGTTTGCCTATTATGAATTTTTTCCGTGTCGGCCCTAAATTATTCGTGTCAGCCCCTAAGAATGCCCCTAAAAAGCCCTTAAATGTTTTGGGTCAGACTGAGTATGAACCCTGATAAGGTTTTTAGAATGATTCCAAACTGGTGCCGGTAAATGATGAATGACTCTCTCTCTTCCACCTTTATTGCAGCCAAAGTCTGCATATAATTCAAAATTCTGTGATGGGTGTTTTATATTAATCTTTTCAAACTCAATACTGGAACAAAACAAAATGTAGCCCTCTAATATGGCCGACGCTGTATTCGGAGGTGAGTGACGTCACGGAAAAATCACAAGACCAACCTTCAAGAATCTTGACACCCATAAACTGCACAGGTGGGCATCGAGCACAATTTGGAAGAAATACTGAATTTGTTGTAACATTGGCTGGCAGCCGGTTCAGGGTGTACCCCCCCTCCTCCCTCCTGCCAAAAGATTGCTGGGATTGGCTCCAGCACTCCCGCGACCCTTGTGAGGATAAACGGCTCAGAAAAAGGATGTATGGATGGATGGCTAGAAGGATGGATGTTTGGCGGAAGGTTGCTGCCCGGAACCAACATCATTGGGCCATGTTGCACTTCGGACGTACGTGAAAGATGGGATCCATATTGACGGCGAATATTTAGCGCGTTTCTCTTGTAATGACAGCACAGTAGACAGTTCGGTGACTCCCCATGGAGCTTTTCGGAAGCAATTTCGATGACTCTGTATTTTCTGAGGCGAAAGACAGGGGCTCAGTATCTGTGGTTTCCTATAACGCGAAATGTTGCGAACCGGAGGTGAGCGTTCGGGTTTCTGTGTATTCCTCTCTCGGTGTACCAGTTTAGAACTAGAAATCAAAACAAAAGTTTCCGTACAATTGATTTCCTTCAAAATCCCTATCCTGCTGGAAGGATACCTAGCCTTATCTACGTGCGGCGTTTGGTAATTTTTCCGTGTATGGTAGAAAGATGCATTGAAGTAAACGATTGTCCTGTGTGTCTCCCTTGTAGTGGTTTTGTGAGAGTGCTGCGCTTGACACAGATGATTTTTTGGAGAAGCAGAAAGTTTTGAAGTTTCGAGGTGACCTGGCTACGAGGCAGGGCAAATACCAGGTATTTGTCCATTAAACGTAAAAACAAGGTCCCCCCTTTTACAGATAGTAAAGCGATTGATAAATGGCATCAGACTTCCAGCTCTCATGTCAGTCTAGCTCACTGATCTATTTTTCATTTTCAGCACAATTATTGTCTTCATTTGTATTGCCAAACCTGTGCGTATGTGTGTGATAGACAGCCCTGGATGCGTACAGCAGTTGCATGGAGTGGATCGCTGACAACAACCTGTCAATCAAGAGAGACGTTTTGGAAGGAATGGCTCGATGTTGCACCCGGCTGGGCCAGAGAGAGCGAGCGATGTGTCTAGTGGATCTGCTGGTACACCTTCGGAATAATACGTGCTCCTCATATTTACTTTCCAAACAGTAGGATATTTACGATTCACTGCTTACAAATTCACCCATTTGATAAAAAATTAAACATTTTGTTGGATTTTTATCCATTTATTTGTTTATTTTTTGCTCAGACAGATCCTAGTTAAGTATAAAAGTATCAGTATAAAAGTAGTCCTATGGCACCATCTCTTCACATCTTGGCGTCGAGGAACTTCATTTGCGTACATGGCCATCACCCTTTTCCATCCACTGTGGCCATACTATTTGACAATTTGTTTGTGGAACGTATGCAATTTGCTACGGGCCTCAAATTTTGAGGCCGGCATCACAAAGTTGAATATTTTTTGTTGTTGTTGCTTTGAACTGACCTCTCCTACCTGTTTTCTTGGAACCCTGGAAGTAGAAGTGATGAGAAGGAGAGAGCCAGTTGTTACTTCTTCCCCGGAATCAAAATCTTTATTGCAAGGACTTTTGTAGAATTGCAGACAAAACATCACATTACAGTCATTATCTTCTTACAAATAACTTCCCATCTCGAACAATTGTGCTTTACAGTTAATCACATCTGTATACGTACGTATCCACTCTTGCTGATACACAATCAAAGGACTTCAAAGAATGACTCTTGGCACTGACCATAGCCATGATGTCACATAGTGAAAGTGCTCTCTTTCCAATCATTAACTACTGCTCAGCAGTCAACGTTATTCTAAATTATAAGCTTAAATAACACAGAACAAAAAGTCATATTACCGCATAACGTCACCACCAATGTTCCCTCTAAGATGCGCATTTGTCGCACACTCAGCGCAGAGGAAAACAGATCCAGGGCAGTGAACCACAGCCTCTTCTTCTTTTCCTTTCGGCTTGTCTCGTTAGGGGTCGCCACAGCGTGTCATCTTTTTCCATCTTAGCCTATGTCGTGCATCCTCCTCTCTAACACCCACTGTCCTCATGTCTTCCCTCACCACATCCATCAACCTTCTCTTTGGTCTTCAGCTCACTCTTTTGCCTGGCAGCTCCATCCTCAGCACCCTTCCACCAATATACTTACTCTCTCGCCTCTGAAGATGTCCAAACCATCGAAGTCTGCTCTCTCGAATCTTGTCTCCAAAACATCCAACTATGGCTTTCCCGCTACCTCCAGTTCTGCTTCCTGTTGTTTCTTCAGTGCCACCGTCTCTTATCCGTACATCATGGTTTGTTTTGTTTTCTCTGTTTTGTAAACTTTGCCCTTCGTCCTAGCAGAGACTCTTCTGTAACATAACACACCACACACCTTCCCACACCACACACCTTCCGCCAGCTGTTCCAACCTGCTTGAACTCGTTTCTTCACTTCCTTACCACACTCTCCATTGCTCTGTATTGTTGACCCCAAGTATTTGAAGTCGTCCACCCTCGCTATGTCTTCTCCCTGTAGCCTCACTCTTCCCCCTCCCCCTTTCTCATTCACGCACATATATTTTGTTTTACTTCGGCTAATCTTCATTCCTCTCCTTTCCAGTACATGTCTCCATCTTTCTATTTGTTCCTCTGCCTGCTTCCTGCTTTCACTGCATATGACAATATCATCTGCGAACATCATGGTCCAAGGGGATTCCAGTCTAACCTCATCTGTCAGCATATCCATTGCCACTTCAAACAGGAAGGGGCTCAGAGTGGATCCCTGATTCAGTCGCACCTCCACCTTAAATTCTACTGTTACACCTAAGGCACACCTCGCCATTGTTCTGCTGCCATCATACATGTTCTGTACTATTTTAACATACTTCTCTGCCACACCAGATTTACGCATGCAGTACCACAGTTCCTCTCCTGGTACTCTGTCATAGGCTTTCTCTTCATCCACAAAGACACAATGTAGCGCCTTCAGACCTTCTCTGTACTTTTCCACTAGCATCCTCAAGGCAAATAATGCATCTGTTGTACTTTGTCTCGGCATGAAACCATACTGTTGCTCGCAGATACTTACTTCTGTCCTGAGCCTAGCCTCCACTACTCTTTCCCATAACTTCATTGTGTGGCTCACCCCCTCTCAAAAAGAGCTGCTGCTCAGCCACACTAGGACACACACTCTACTTCCTAGTTTACCTGACACTGCCCCCCTCTATTTTAAAGGGATACACTCATAATTACAAACACTAGGGTATGTGAATAATAGAAGAAAAAAAATGGGGAAACTGGATGAGATTTTCTCTTTTTTTGAGTGAGAAAGGTCTGGTCTGAAGCCAAAGTCGAAAGTGCAAGCTGAGATGGTGTATGTTAAAAGTCCACCTTGGCACAGCCTGATTGAGGATGAAAGCTCAGACAATCCAGTGCACAAAAAGCTAATTCTGTATTTTAAATATAGGAAGCAACATAACATTAACCTTAAAACTGTTTGGGAGCATCATTCAGCTTTCAACATGCGTTGTGAAAGATATTCTGCAAGCAATAATTCAAGTTTTACAGCAAGAAAAACAGACGGGGATATCATTGTGTGTTTAAAAAAAAATGAAACAAAGTTGGAAGCAACATTTCAAATTTATAGTTCATAGTTGGCTTGGTATCTGTTTGTATCGTCATGTATTTTTTCGTTTGTTGACATTTTCAGTGCAAGTTTGCAAAAACAACATTTTTCTTAAAAAGTTCTGATGGGAATGTAGTCTATAAACATTTTAATGAGCCATGTAACATCAGTGGATGACTGTGGCCAAAGGGGGCGCTCACGGGCTTAGTGTGTTTGCTCAGACACGGTCAAAAATTAGGGGGAACATTGGTCACCACCCACACAGTCTCCTAATCCATATGAGCACTGTTGCTGCGACCCGTCGGCTCCTCGTGTGTACATCTGCCATTCATCAATACAGTACACATACATTTCATTCAAGAATAACAGTTTTGAACCGAGTTTCACACAACCACCTCACTTGGAAGCAGAAATAATGAGAAGGAGAGAGCCAGTTGTTACAAAAAATCTGAAGTAAGAAGGAAGATTCCCGTCCGCTTTATGCTCATCTTTTGGCTGCGCCCCCTATCACAGCAACCAGTATATCACATACAGTATGCACTTTTCCAAATCAAACCCATATCACAGAAGCCTGCAATTTTGAGCCTTTTTTGAAAATGGGTTTTACACCTTTGTGTTTACTGAGTTTAAGTGCCAGAGAAAAATCCCGAACATTCAGAAAGTTAAAATTCCAGGATAGACTTTGGGCAGAATGGCGTTATATGGCTGTTGTATTGAAAATGCTTTTCTATCCTGACATAACAGCTGGTTTGGGGACTCTATATAGCGCTCGTTTTGTTTACGTCGCCATCTTGCCGGTCAAACAAAGCATTGTTCCAAGTTAATTCCGTTGAGGCGAAACGAAAATATGTCCTATCACGACACCCAGAGTTTTGTCCTATAGCGTTAAACATTTAGAAAGTGGTAATAAATGAAGGTATGTAGAGAAATGAGAGACACTTGGCATAGAGGAGCCCTATTTATACCAAGCAGATTAGCATCAAATGTGTATCTGTTCTTCCAGAGCAAAGAAGCCTCAAACACTTGTCACCTGACCAGCCTGCTGCTGCTCAAGGTAAACCCTGAAGCCCCATGCGCGCCTCCACTGGCTCAATACGCTGCTTCAACTGCTATATTGAAGCTCGCATCGGTTACTTTTTCCCCGAAGGTCACCGTCTACCAACATTTTGGACTTATCGGACCCAGAATGTCGTCTCTGCAGGAGCTGTGTAGCCTGCTGCCTTTTAACCCCTGGAACTGGTACAACCTGGGGAAGATGTGTCTGCAGCTACTGGATCACCCCACGACCTTTCGTAATGTTCCGTTCCTTCTAAAGGGGGTCCTCGCTCAGTTTACAGTCGAGTTCTGTTCTACCGTGGTGCTGTATATGTGTGTTTTTCTTTTTTTTCCCCCCGTGACAGTCAACCCCCGTCTGTCACAGTTGATACACTCGAGACCCACCTGTGATATAAAGAGCGTATACAAAACTTTTTTTTTCGATAGTTTTATTCAAGCACATGCTGTGAACATATATAGACTTGTTGACGTAACTTTTCAACACATTACTTCGAGACTTGCTGGTTTGGGGGACAGACATGATGTCTGCCAAAAACCTATTTGAATGTCATGCAGACCATAATAAAAGTCACCCGTCTTCATGCTAATATGTCACGTGAAATGCCATAGATGGGCTAATGGAAATTAGCATAGGCTGTCATGGTAATTATGTTTTAACAATTAGTCACATGCACAGGGGAGCAGGAAATACATATTAATTGACAACTAATCAAATACCAAATTAAAACTTTTAAGAACTGTTTAGACATTGTTCAAATCACAAATATTTGGAATTTCAGCCTTTGAACACTAAACATTTGTAGTCCTCCATGAAAGCAGACTTTTGTCCATCCAACCTTCCATCTTCCAAAACCACTTATTCACACTAGGGTCACAGGCATGCTGAAGCCTATCACAAGTGAATCTGGGCGAGAGGTGGGCTACATCCTAAACTGGTTGCCAGCCAATCCAGGGGGACACATAAGCAACCCTTTGCACTCACATCTGCAGGCAATTTAGACTTTTCAATGAACCTACAATGCATGTTTTTGGAATGTGGGAGGAAACCAGAGTACTCTGCGAAAATGCAGAGAGCACGCAAACTCTACACGAAGGAGGCCGGCCGGATTGGAACCCGGGTCCTCAGAAATGTGGGGCTGGTGTCTACCACTGTGCTTTGGATTGTATTTTTTTTTTGTGTGTGTAACCAAAGTAAGACATTTGCAATTTGGCTATTTTCTGACATTTTATGAACCAAGCCACTCATGGAATTCTGACCAATGTGTATTTTTTGCAATTTGAAATACAGTAATGTCCTGTGTTTGAATCAAAGGATAGAAAATAAGGGTTCTTTACGTAATTGATCAATTAATGGAAAAAATCAATAGATATATCAGTTACTAAAGTGATTGTTAGTTGCATCCCAAACAAAAATATAGTAGATACAGTGTGGTCTATATGGTCTCTCTCTCTCTCTCTCTCTATATATATATATATATCACATATTGTCTCGAATGCTTGCTGAGCAGCTAATGGGGGTCCACCACAAATGCTTGAAAACACTTCAATCCATAAATATAAAACAATGAAATGGAAAAACAAAGTATTGCCTGCGTGAAAAGTCTGCGGGTGTTGAAAGTGTTTATCAGAAAAAGTGGAGAGTGTGCACATTGGAACCAGTTTATTTTGTAAACTCAGAGCGTCGCCATATGTCGGTACCGTTGTAAGCCCAAGACCTCCTCCAGTTGAAAGCCAAGACTGCACTTGGGCCTTCATTATCAATAAAAATGACAATCCTTAAATGTTATCGTTTGCTTTCTGACTCCTCTGACAGAGGAGAAAGGCAAAGATGCTGAAGAGCAACGTGAGGAACTCTCTGAAGACCGACTCCGGCTGAAGGCCTGCACTTGTTTCATCAGGACCAGGTACCAGTTAGTGGCACACTTGACCGCTGGTCATCGACAGCTGTTTTCACGGGCCTTCTCCTTTCAGACTCTTACTCAGAATCCTACAGCAGCAGCAGTCGTCGTTTGTGCTGCAACGCAACCAAAATGTCATCCGAACAGCAGATGAAGCAATCGCGCATCTTAATCTCAACCAAACGACTCTGCTCACCCTCACCGAGGTGAGTGAGTGAGTGAGTGATGCTGCCTTGGAAGAAACTGTCACTGAATTAAGGGTTCAACTTGTGCCTGGTGTTACACGTCTTTTGTTTTCTACATACAGTCATACGAGTACTTGTTAATTTGTCACTTTGGTAAATATCAAAACAATCATTTTTGTATTGAAGGAAATGTCAACATTTTAAATCTTTTCTTTCTTAGGGAAGTGTAACATCAGTAGCTTGGCTATTCAGGGAATGAAGGTTGGAGAAAACATGATTATGCTACAAAAACAACAAAAGGATGGCATTGTGAGAGTGCGGGTTAGGCAGTTGCACTGCACTGATTTACCCATTTATGTTAGGCCATTTTTTTCAAATGAGCTCTTTGAATTATAACATCCTTGGTTGGCTCTGCATTTGTCAGCGTTTTTATGATAGACTACTTTTGAACACAAGTCAAGTCTTCTTTGCGGGCCTTTGCGTTTTTTTATTGCCAGGTCATGTCAGAGGACCTGAACCCTGAGAAGATGAGGGAGGACTACCAGGATGGCAAGAGTCTGTCTAGTGTTTGTGTGCAGAGCTTCGAGGAGCGCTGGTGGAATAAGATTCTCCTGAGTGGGGTTCCGGAGGCTGATGGAAGTCACGGGCCGAGCGACACCAAGTTGTGATACTTTTCGTGTTGTCCACCTCAAAGTGTGGTGAACAAAAAAAAAAAGAAGAACTGGAGAAGTGTGCTAGACTTTTTCACAGTCAGTACAAAAGGAAGGAAGCTGCATGTTTTTGCACTGCAATTTAATAAGCTGCCCAAATGTCATGTGTGCCTTCGTATGAAGTGTGTCACTGGATGAAATCATTCTGTGAGAACTGAGATTTTTAAGCATGTTTTGGAACGAAAAGGTTATATCAAATTTTTTGGATAAAGTTTTTTTTTTTTAACAGCACAATGTGTAGTTCTTCCCCTTTTGTGCTTCTATAGCATTAGTGAAAACTATTCAACCCCTTTACAAATGTTATCCGCAGAAATTACATACACGTACACATCCATCCATTTTCTGAGCTGCTTATCCTCATAAGGGTCGCGGGAGGGCTGGCGCCTATCCCAGCTGTCAACGCGCAGGAGGCAAGGTACACCCTGAACAGGTTGCCATCCAATCACAAGGCACATGGAGACAGACAACAGTCACAGACACAATCACACCTAGGGGCAATTAAGAGTGTCTAATTCATGTGTTTGGGATGTGGGAGGAAACCGGAGTGCCCAGAGAGAACCCACGCAGGCACGGGGAGAACATAGAAAGTCCACACAGGCGAGGCCAGGATTTGAACCCTGGTCCGCAGAACTGTGAAACTGATGCTTTTACAGCTGCATCACCGTTGCACCTGACATACAAAGTAAATTGCAACTAAACAGAAAAAAATGTCAAGATCATTACACTGTGCCACTCGTGATTAAAAGTTTATATCTATTGAATGTTTGTACAGTTTCAACAATGAAAGTAATTTACAAACAAATAGGTAAAATGGGTTTTAAGATAAGACATTATGCAACATGGAAAACATGCATGTGAATGTTATATGATGAACAAAGTACAATCAAAACTGGAAACGTTTGAAGTTGAGTAAGAGCTGGTCAGTGGGAGGCAGCGTGTGCCGTGTGGAGTCACCGCGTGGAGTCAAAGCTGTCCTCGATGGCCCTGGCAGCGAGCTTCAATCTCAGACAATTCATTTCCCTCATCAGTTGTCTCTCTTGGCTGTCCAAATGTGCCCGGCCTCTGTCCAGTGAGACTGGCAGGTAGAAGAAGAGAGAAGAATGCACAAAATGACGGGCTTTAATGCTCTGCGAACTGGTCATTCAGTATGTTGCCCGCGTACACTCACAGTTGGTGGCAGTGCTCTCCGTGGGGGAGCTGCTGTTCAGACACACCTTGACATTGCTTCCCGCCTGCTTCGGTGTGGCTGCCTTGGTGGTGGCCGTCCTGACACGACTGCTGTTGAAACCTAGTCTTGAATAACCTGGAAACAGGTGATGAAGAAAATGTTACATACATGCACTTGACAGTTGGCAAAACGTGCCCATCCATTTATTTATGCTGCTTGAACTTGTTAGGTTGATAAGTGAGCTGGAGCCTATCCCAGCTGACATCTGGCGCAATTTGGACATCATTCACTCGCTTAAAGGTGTACTCTCTTTTGTTGCCAGCGGTTTCATATTGGCTGTATTTTGTGTTATTTTGACATTGCAGCAGTGTCATTTTTTAAAATTGCTGTCCCATGACACAACACAGTGAAGAAAATAAGTATTTAAACACCCTTGCAAGTTCTCCCACTTAGAAATCATGGAGGGGTCTGAAATTTTCATTGTAGGTGCATGTCCACTGTGAGAGAGATAATCTAGAAAGAAAACAGAAAACACAATGTATGATTTTTTTAAACAAATCATTTGTGTGATACAGCTGCAAATAAGTATTTGAACACCTGTCTATCAGCTACAATTCTGACCCACAAAGAGCTGACCATGTATTATCCTGAAACAGATGCACCTGTGTGAGGTCATTAGCTGCATAAAGACACCTGTCCACTCCATACAATCAGGAAGACTCAGAGTTGTAACATGGCCATGACCAAAGAGCTGTCCAAAGACACCAGAGACAAAATTGTACAACTCCACACGGTTGGAAAGGGCTATGGAGAAATTGCCGAGCAGCTTGGTGAAAAAAAGGTCCACTGTTGGAGCAATCATTAGAAAATGGAAGAAGCTAAACATGACAGTCAATCCCAATCAGAGTGAAGCCCCATCCAAGATATCACCTCGTGGGGTCTCAATGATCCTGAGAAAGATGAGGAATCAGCCCAGGACTACACGACAGGACTTGGTCAATGACCTGAAAAGTGCTGGGACGACCGTTTCCAACGTGACTGTTGGGAATACATCAAGACGTCATGGTTTGAAATCATACACGGAAATCATGCTTTGGTGTGTTTTTTTTGCACATGGGACAGAATGACTGCAATGTATTAAGGAGAGGATGACCGCAGCCATGTATTGTGAGATTTTGATTGTGAGAACAACCTCTTTCCCTCAGTTAGAGCATTGAAGATGGGTCGTGGCTTGGTCTTTCAACATGACAATGAGCCGAAGCACACAGCCAGGAAAACCAAGGAGTGGCTCTGGCGTGGCCTAGCCAGTCTCCAGACCTAAACCCAATAGAAAATCTTTGGAGGGAGCTGAAACTCCGTGTTTCTCAGCGCTAGCCCAGAAACCTGTCTGATCTAGAGAAGATCAGTGTGGAGTGGTCCAAAATCCCTCCTGCAGTGAGTGCAAACCTGGTGAACAACTACAGGAAACGTTTGACCACTGTAATCGCAAACAAAGGCTACTGTACCAAATATTAACACTGGTTTTCCGAGGTTTTCAAATACTTATTTGCAGCTGTATCACATAAATAAATCACTGGAAAAAAAAAAAAATCATACGTTGTGATTTCTGGATTTTTCTTTTTAGCTCTCTCACAGTGGACATGCACGTACGATGAAAATTTCAGACCCCTCCATGATTTCTAAGTGGGACAACTTGCAATATAGCAGGGTGTTCAAATACTCATTTTATTCACTGTATAATGGAATACTTTGTGATTTGAGATGCTATGCATCTGTACAATCAACATTGTACCCTGTTTGCATATTTCTATCCATTGTATATGAAATTATCTTAAGGAGTTATATGAAATTTTGAGTATAACACAGTTAAGGTCTTTTATTGCATTAAAAAATATCATTTTTGGAAATTATCCCATCGTTATCATCAAACATAGTAATAATGTGTGTGTAGTTACTTGTGTCTGCTGCAGGCCGGGATTGCTCCTGCTCCACTAAGTGGCCCGTCTGATTCATCACTTCATCCCACTGCAAGATGTGCACAGATAGCACGCATTTTTCACTCCATAATTTTGTATTTGACGGAACTGTTTCCGTGCATTTTTTTGCTGTTCTCACCTCCTGTCCAGCCACATTTCTTGGGGTGTGCATCAGCCTGTCGCCTCCCGCCAGCGTTCGCCTTCTTTTCTCCAACTCGCCGTCTGCGTGTTGGAGGCGCTCGGCCGCGGCGTCCCGATGCCAGTTGCGGTCGGCGCCCAGCTGGCGCGGCTCCGCTGCCGGGATGCCTTCCAGTTCCTGTGTGAGTGCGCCGGTATATTGTGAAAGTGAAGCGACGTCACATGCGACGGTCGGGCCAAAGCAGAGCTGGAACGTGGCTTTGATAGCTTTCTTGTCAAGAAACATCTCACTGAAAGCAAACGTCACAGTCGCAGCCAAGCCACATCTACATGGGGCTCTCGTTAAAATTTGCTTCTGGGGCTGTGGATTTTTGCCAATAATATTGATTATTCAATCTTGCATTTTCCCTTGAGGGATGATAACCATTATAATAAATTACAAAAATGACACTACAAGAATGGATTGGATGTCATAAATGTATGGTTCACACCTGAAAGAAATTCACTCATGGTGACTGATTTACACAACAATGTCGTAAAGTACTAACTGAGCTACAGAATATCTCAACAAGAACAACAAAAAAGTTTATTATGCATTTCCTTTAAAAGTATTGTCTGGTTTAATATTTTGGGTTAAAAAAATGAAAATGGAAAAACAACAATCAAGAGCAAGAATAAATAACACTTCAAATGTCAAGCAAAAGGTTAATGATGCAAACGGTGCCTGAAACAAGGTGACAGAAATTCTTAAAACACAAACAAAGTTGAATAACTTTTTTTTTTTTTTTAAACTCTGCTCTTCCTCAATAGGACTGCAAAAACAACTACGTACTGCAAGCTGTGTCGACTGTTAATCGGACTTGGCTTTTGCCCTCCCCACTCGGTTATTTCCAACCTCACCTGCATGTTTCCTTTCTCTCCGTCTGACCTTTTCATTCTCACGTCTTCAACCTGTCGTTCGATGCGAAGCTGCTCCTTGCACAGTTGCTGACGGAAAGAATGCATCGAGAAGAATAAGGTGATCAAAGATCTGGCGGAGGCATTTAACACAAACAGTAATTGTATTTTTTTTTAAATAGCAATGAAAATACAGAGACAAATGTGATTAGGACCATTTGACTGTTAATCTTAAAGGAATGAGGGGAAGACGAGACAAAAAAGGGCACAAAAAGGGGTCTCCTCACCTGCTCAAGCTGCCTCCGCTGCACCTCCAGCTCCATCTGCCTGATGTCCAGATCCTGGACTGCTGCTGCTGTTTCCTCCTCACGAATATCCATCTGCAGCCAAAGACATCAGTTTGGAATTGGCCACAGTTGATGAGCACCACCAACGTGGCTGCTGTTTCGTTAGTGGCTGCAACATTAGGGACAGGAGCACATTCTAATGAGCTCTAATGAATGTTTTGATACTGTAAAGACCTTTCCGTTTCGATACTTATGGATGGGACCGTATGTTGTAAGAAGGAGTCGGAATCTTTGTTCTCTCTCTAACTGCTTATTTAAGATTTGCATTATGATAGGGAGATAATTATTATTTCCTGAAAAAGCGAAAATGTCACTACATGAACAAAACGAGGGAGCTGACTGGCCCTTCTTGGACTGGGAACATCCTCGTCACCTTCCTCGTGATCTCCTGGTCCAGCCTGCGGATTTGCGAGACTTGCAGGTCCTGTTGATGTTGGAGGAGACGTCTTCTGTTTGCATCGAGCATTTGTAACTCCTTTGCCTTCAGCTCTCTCTTCATGGCTGCCAAACTGTGAGGACCATGATCAATAAAAAAAACATCATTTTTTCCAAATTGTACATAGATTTTGGTGTGAGTGCTTACTTTTTCCTTTGCTGAGTCAATTTCTCTTCCTCCTGTGCGAGGATATTTCTGCGCTCCTCTTCAGCCTTCTGCATCAACTCCTGCGGAGCCAAAAGAGTTCAGCCGGAGCCATTTTGAAAAAGGGTGGAGTTAGCCAACATCTCATTCCTCTTCTGAAGTTCTACCTGTTGCACATAATAGGCGTCTTCTTCTGCTTGGTGCGCCACCAAATCTTTACGCAAGGCCATCACCTCCTGCCTAATGAGAGCATCTGCACAATTTACCTTGCTTCTTTATTATCTGAAAATAATCTTTGAAAAACGATTGTAAAGTGAAATATCACCTCTCCTGGAGGTACTCCAGCTCTTGCTGCCGTATCTTTTCCTTCTCCCGGTTCTGATATTCCACTATGAACTCTGGGTAGTGATTAAAAACAGGGTACTGGCCTTTGGTGAGCGCCGTGAAGTCTGAGAGCATCCTCACGGGATGAACATCAGATGGTGTGTTCATCATCAGCCGGTAGGCATCTTTAATCATGGCTTCCATGTCCAAGTTGTTCCGATGGTGGAAAAAGTACTGAAAACAGGAAAGGTGAACATTTGAATTTCACTTTTCAGTCAACAACACCCGCGGGTTCATAATCCCATCGTGTGTGATGTCACATGAGACTACATCTCGTTGAGCATAAAGGAAAACATAACTCCACAGTGTGTTTTTGTTGTTTATTTGGCTTGTTGCAATTTTATGACAGAGTGGAAAAAGATGATGAAAGCCATAAAGCATGAAATAATGGTGCTCCCGAGCAGACACGAGCGAGGGGCGCCGCAATTTTAACATGTTACTAAACTGTAAACGCGGCCTTATAGTAAGTAAAACTTTCATGATGGTGACAATTTGAGCCTTTCATTCACTTTTCACTATTTCTTATGGGAACAATTACAGAGACAGTGAGAGAAAGAGCGGTCACCTCAAAGTCCTCTTTCTGAGAGCAGAGCAAGAGGGGCTCTCGGCAGCACATCAGGTAGGCCACGCAGGCCATCATCAGGAAGGACGGATGGTTGGAGAAGACATTGTCGAAGAGTCTGAGCCACTCATCCCGGGTCAAAACCTCAGAGAACAAAGTCTCCAGGAGAGGCCACACATAGAGCTGCCGCAAATTCACAAACACGCCGAAATGCAAAGATGGGGTCATGGGTCCGTTCGGCAGGGAGCTACACCACGGTCTGCGTTGATTGTCATCATGTAAAATTACCTGAGAGGTGATCCCGCAGTCCACCAGGTGTTGCAGCAACTCCTTGTCATGATGCGCCAGAATGTTCTCTGCCATGCTCAGGATGTTCAGGGGAGGGTTGGGGAAGTACTCAAACCAGTGTTGACACCAGTTGACTGTGTCACAGCACATCCAAGTCAACTAAACACACAGCTTGCACGTGCACAAGCTCCCAGGTTCGGTCAAAACATACCCAGGACAGTGGCCACCACCTCAAAGCACAGCATGGGATTGTTCTGGAAGAGCTTGACGAACGGAAAGGCTAACAAAGGAAGATACTCCACCTCTCCAAAGATGGAAGCCCAGTGAGACAGGGCAGACAAAACCCTGTGAGTTGATGGAGGGAATTGGGATTTAAAATATTGCATGAAGAATCTTGTGAATGTTGAAGAGCACAAGGATGTGAACCTCTGCAGCCCCCTCTGGAGTTTTTGACTTTTGATGGGATACTTCTCATGGAGGGTGACATAGGCTGAGTGGAGGCCTTTATCAGTCAGACTGCTGTATGCTGCATAGTTCTCAGGCAGGCACAACAAGGACCGCCACACAAACATCCTAAAAGGTTGCAAAATATTGTGGATGGCAACAATATTCTATGTTCACTTTCGTGCCCAAGCTCCAAACTGAGGAGAGAATTGCAGTACCTGTATTTAGCAGGATATTCTCCAAACGTTTTAAGAAGATCCACCAGCCGCGTCTTGTTCAGACCACCAGGGAGTTGGTTCTGTTATAAAATGAAGACAAACTTTGATTAAAAAGAAAGACAAATCAGGCTATTTTGCAGCACATTTCCTAAATTATTAATTGGGTGAGTAAAACGAGTCCATCACAAAAATATTGTTCATCTGCAATTCCAACCTCTTTATCCTCTACTGTAAGCAGAGTTCTGGTGGGGGCACAGATCTTCACCCGTTTTGGCGGGCCAGTGTGAGTGGCTGCTCTTTGTGTCCTATCAGATTTGACCTTTAGGTACAACGGTGCCTGTTTTGCTGCGGTGTCCGAGACTACAGTCACCTGGGGGAGAGGAGGCTGCGAAGGACAGTAAATTATAAGTCGCTATCTGACAGAGCGTACCCATTTTCAACCGTATAGCACATGTTTGGTACGTTGTTTAAATCCTCCGTGAGACTCTGAACATTGTAGACGCAAATGCTGCCATCATCCAATATGGCCACCAGATGACGACCAGTGGGGCTGATGGTCACCGTGTTGATGGCAGTATTGCGGGAACCGACGTGGAAGAGCATCTTGGAGGTGTGAATGTTAACAAAACGCATAATTCCATCTTGGCTCAGCACACCCAATGTCTGTGGAGCGAGCAGGAAGAGAAGAAGCTGTGACTACATGCTAAATGTCCAGACGTGCCCACGCAACCCTATCACCTGCTCTGGGAAACAATTGCCAACCCACCACAGCAAGTATACCTGATTGGATCCTCCATCAAAGCTGTCAGAAAGGAATTCCAGCTGCCTGACAGTCCGAACCTGAGTGGGCATCTGGATCACCTTGACCAGCGTTTTGCTTTCCAAACACCACAGGTGGAGCAGGTTGGAGCGGCCCCCAGCTGCCAGGCTCTTACCGTCTCTGGCAACATGACACATTGGCAGCACGGTAGATATAAAGCGATGGATGACAAATCGTTTTGAAACATTTTCCACAAAACAAATGTCTGAGCTGTAACTTGTGAAAATCAAATTAAAAAAGGGGCAAGATAAATGTGAAAGTTTGATGCAAATGTAGGCTCTCCCCAACTACTTTTTACTAAAACCACAGCACTGCATTTTTGGGGTGAGCAAATCTGTCAGCATAAAATCCATCTTGATTTGGCAAAATATGCCCACTCTTCCTTGTAAGAATATTTCTAATCTGTTCCTAAACGACAGTTGACCCAATTTATCTCAGCATCTCCTCTTCCTCCTTTTCTTCTCTTGCTATATCTACATCACGGCAAATCGTATTTTGGTGAAGCCTTACAAAACACGCGAAAGCAGTGTGCAGACACTTGGTGTGGCTGTGAAGAAGTAAGAGACTCACTGCGTCACAGCGAAAGCCTTGTAGAAGAGCCGGGGTCCCGTGTCTGGCACTGGAAGCTGGTACTCACATACCAGTGTGTTACTGTCCCAAGCAAAAATGGAGTCGTCACTGAAACAGCTCAGGATGGTGTTGCTCTGAGGGAGGAAAAAAACCTGAAACGAGGACCATCATTATATTCATTATGAAATGGATTTATGGCACTTGGTGTGGCGAGTGGCAATTCCTCCTTTAGCAGAACAATTGTAGTGGTACCTCTACTTATGAAATTAATCCCTTCCGGAAGTATTTTCGTAACATTAATTTTTCATAAGTAGAAGCACATTTTACATGTAAATAGCTTAATCCGTTCCAAGTCCCCTGAACCCCACCCCAACCCCACCAAAAATAAGCACTTAAAGTACATAATGTAAAGAATAATAAAAATTATGTTCAGTTACTTTTGGCTGACTATGCGAAGAGAAAGGTGAGTGACGTGCAAAAGTCATAGTGGGCGACAGAGGAGGAGGCAAACATTTGACAGCGGAGAGAAAATATACGTATGAACGTATGAACTTTATTCCACTAAAGTTTTTTGGTGCCGATGGTGAAGAAAGGTGAATAAACTTGCGAAAAACAAACAAAAAACGGAAAAGTTGTATTTTTCCAATGCGTGTTGGTGTGATTCGGTGAAGGTCGAATGTCCAAGAGAGACGAAAAGCATCACAGGTTAAGATTGACATCCCTCATAGCCAATGGGATGCCAGGAAGGTAATATGGCGATAGCCAATGGAAGAGCAGCTCTATCGCGGCACACAAACCAAGATACAGGATGTTAACATTCGGTGGGATTTGGGGGCTGCAAATCCAGCGCCCATTTTTTCCCTTTCGTATCCTTAATTTTCCTTCGAAGAAAGAGACAATATTTTTCAGAGGAGGTGTTTCGTAACTACTAGAGCCGTTTGTAAGTAGAGGTACCACTGTACAGCACATTAATCAAGCAAAAGGACTCATATTTGGTAATCTGGTGATCAAATTTTTTTTTTTACTTTGCCATTATGGTAGAATTTATGTCAATTTTTATAGGAAAGATATTCAAATCCTCTTTTGTAACATAGTAAAATGTGGAAAACAAAGGGATGTGAAAGCCTTCTGGTGTCACTGTCGTCTTCTTCTTTTACTTTCGACTTGTCCCGTGACAGGTCACCACAGCGTGTCATGTTTTTACATTTTAGCCTATCTCCTGCATCTACCTCTCGAACACCAACTGCCCTCATGTCTTCCCTCACAAAATCCATCAACCTTTTCTTTGGTCTTCCTCTCGCTCTTTTGCCTGGCAGCTCCTTCCTCAGCATCCTTCTACCAATATACTCACTCTCTCGCCTCTGAACATGTCCAAACCATCGAAGTCTGCTCTCTCGAATCTTGTCTCCAAAACATCCAGCTTTGGCTGTCCCTCGAATGAGCTCATTTCTAATCCTATCCAACCTGGTCACTCCGAGCGAGAACCTCAACATCTTCATTTCTGCCACCTCCAGTTCTGCTTGCTGTTGTTTCTTCAGTGCCACCGTCTCTAATCCGTACAGCATGGCCAGCCTCACCACTGTTTTGTAAACTTTGCCCTTCATCCTAGCAGAGACTCTTCTGTCACATAGAACACCAGACACCTTCTGCCAGTTGTTCCAACCTGGTTGGACCCGTTTCTTCACTTCTTTACCACACTCGCCATTGCTCTGGATTGTTGACCCCAAGTATTTGAAGTTGTCCACCCTCGCTATCTCTTCTCCCTGGAGCCTCACTCACTCCACCCCTCTCATTCACGCACATATATTCTGTTTTACTTCGGCTAATCTTGGGGCCCCCAAAGTTCAGTGGTGAGAGCACTGGTTTGATAAACCAGGGTCGTGAGTTCATTCCTCACTGGGGCCCACACTCCCCAAGAGGGGCTGCGTCAGAAAGGGCATCCGGGGTAAAAACTGTGCCAAACAAACATGAGCGTTCATCTGAGATGTCACGCTGTGGCGACCCCTAACGGGACAAGCTGAAAGACACTTACACACTTCGGCGAATCTTCATTCCTCTCCTTTCCAGTACATGCCTCCATCTTTGTAATTGTTCCTTTCAGGTTCAGCTCCCTGCTTTCACTGCAAATCACAATGTCATCTGGGAACATCATGGTCCAAGGGGATTCCAGTCTAACCTCATGATGGGGCTCAGAGCGGATCCCTGATTCAGTCGCACCTCCACCTTAGATTCTACTGACACACCTACGGCACATCTCACCGTTGTTTTGCTGCCCTAATACATGTCCTGTACTATTCTAACATATTTCTCCGCCACACCAGACTTATGCATATAGTACCACAGTTCCTCTCTTGGTACTCTGTCATGGGTTTTCTCCAGGTCTACAAAGACACAATGTAGTTCCTTCTGACCTTCTCTATACTTTTCCACTAGCATCCTCAAGGCAAATAATGCATCTGTGGTACTCTGCCTAGGCATGAAACCATACTGTTGCTCACAGATAATACCGTCCTGAGTCTGGCCTCCACTACTCTTTCCCATAACTTCATTGTTAGGCTCATCAACTATTCCTTCATAGCTCCCACAGTTCTGCAAATTGCCCTTGTTCTAAAAAATGGCAAATAGCACACTTTTCCTCCATTCTTCAGGCATATTCTTACCCGCTAGTATTCTGTTGAATAAGTTGGTCAAAAACTCCACATCCATCCCTCCAAATTGCTTCCATACCTCCATCGTTATGTCATCAGGACCAACTGTCTTTCCATTTTGCATCCTCTTTCGTGCCTTTCCAACTGCTCCCTTACTAATCAATGGCACTTCTTGGTCCTTCACACTTGCCTCTTTTACTCTTCCTTTTCTCCCATTTTCTTCATTCATCAACTTCTCAAAGTATTCTTTTCATCTATTTAGCACACTACTGGCACCAGTCAAAACATTTCCATCTCTATCCTTAATCACCCTTACCTGCGCACATCCTTCCCATCTCTATCCCTCTGTCTGGCCAACCCGTAGAGATCCTTTTCTCATTCTATCATATCCAACCTGGTGTACATGTCGTCATATGCCTCTTGTTTAGCCTACACCACTTCTACCTTTGCCCTACGACCCATCTCAATGTATCCTTTATGCCTCGCCTCAGTCCTCTCCGTGTCCCACTTCTTCTTCGCTAATCTCTTACCTTGGATGACTTCTTATATTTTGGGGTTCCACCACCAAGTCTCCTTGTCCCTTTCCTACCAGAAGATACACCAAGTACTCTCCTGCCTGTCCCTCTGATCACCTTGGCTCTAGTAGTCCAGTCTTCCGGGAGCTCCTCCTGTAAACTGAGAGCTTTTCTGACCTTTTTCCGAAAGGCCGCACAACATTCTTCCTTTCTCAGCTTCCACCACATGGTTCTCTGCTCTACCTTTGTCTTCTTAATATTCCTACCAACCACCAGAGTCATCCTACACACTACCATCCTATGCTGTCGAGCTACACTCTCCCCTACCACTACCTTACAGTCAGTAACCTCCTTCAGATCACATCGTCTGCTCAAGGTATAATCCACCTGTGTGATTCTACCGCCACTCTTGTAAATCACCCTATGTTGGCCTCTTCTGGAAAAAAGTGTTCACAACTGCCATTTCCATCCTTTTTGCAAAGTCCACCACCATCTGTCCCTCTAGGTTCCTTTCCTCAATGCCGTACTTACCCATCACTTTTTCATCGCCCCTGTTTCCTTCACCAAGATGTCCATTATAATCTGCACCAATAACAACTCTCTTTCTGTCTGGGATGCTCAGAACCACTTCATCGAGTTCCTTTGAGAATTTCTCTTTCAACTCTCGGTCATATCCTACCTCTGGGGCATAGCTGATCATCACATTATACAGAACACCCACAATTTCAAATTTAAGCCTCATCACTCGATCTGATACTCTTTTCACCTCCAAGACATTCTTAGCCAGCTCTTCCTTTAAAATAACCCCTACTCCATTTCTATTCTCATCTACTCCATGGTAAAATTATTTAAACCCTGCTCCCTAGCTTCAAGCCTAACTACCTTTCCACCTGCTCTCTTGGATGCACAATATATCAACCTTTCTCCTAATCATCTTGTCAACCAATTTCTGATCTTTTCCTTTCATAGTCACAACATTCAAAGACCCTTTAGGCTCTGTGCATTCCACTTTTTCTTCTGCCAACGAATCTGGTTTCCTGCTCTTCTTTGTCTTTGACTCACAGTAGCTGAATTTCCACCTGCAGGTTAACAGTGACAGGGCAGGTGTTGTTAACCCGGGCCACGACCAATCCGGTATCGGATTCTTTAGATGAACGTTTGTAGGAATGATTGTGATCATAATTGTCATACATTTGCTTTCAATAAAGAAATGCTTTGCTCTGCCCTAGATAACGTGGCAGCCTCCTAGCAGGAGATAGCAAGAACAAAAACATCTAATCATCAGAACTGTGAGAACTGCTGCCTGTTAAAGAAATGATGACCACACATGTATTCAGCAATCACACACACACGCACGCACACGCACATGAACAAACATGTACACCTTGTTTCAAACTGTTTTGCTTGTCGTCTCCTTTTTGTAACATCCATGTCAATAACGGGCGTCTTTGCTTCCTTTTTTGTCCTGTTTAATGAATGTCTGATTGGTGAACCTGACAACGCTCATATTTGTTTGGCACAGTTTTATGCCGGGAGCCCTTCGTGATGTAACCCTCAGCATTTATCAGGGCTTGGGACCGGCCTACAGATTGTACTAACCTGTACCCCCATAAGGCTGCATTTTTCTGGTGTCACTGTATCGCATGTTTTTTCTATTTTTATAACTTTCCATTGCTGGAAGACTGGGAGAAAAAATAAAATGGTTCTCCTGGTTTAGGCAAGTGACATCCATTTCACTTGAGGTTAACGACCCAAATTTGGGTCCATGGCCCCAGAAAGTGCTACAAGGAGATGATTTAATTCAGTACAACAACAGATTTAACAGTATTGGATGGGTACTTGATACCCTGTGTGGGGAAAATATCCTTTACCTTCTGTATGCCAACTGACTGATGAATGTTGAGCTTTCTCTTTCTTTGGAAGGTGTCCATGTCCCACAGCTGAGCAGTGTCTGAGGATGTGGTGACACCATACCTGCCTGAGCTATGGATGGAGATAGAAGAAACTGCTCCTTCATGACCACGCATCCAACTGACCATTTGCTTGGTGTCTGTGCAAAAAAACACAAGCACAAAGTAGTGATTTCTGGTCAGTAGCGTGGTGGTACACATGATATATCAATGGTAGATGAAGCTGCTTTATGAAAGAAAGAAGACAACTTGCATTAAAACAAGTGGAAAAAAAGATTATAATACTTTATCATACTTGTCATACCTTGGTCAAAACACTTGATGGTATTGTCGACAAGAGCCACCAGGAACTCTGCGCTCCGATGGAAGCTTATCGCCAGAGCAGTGCAGGCCTGTCCTGTCTTCTGCACTAGACGAAATCTGTCCAAAGATGAGAGGGACAATCATTATTTTTTTCAGAGTAATTCGAAGAAAAACTGATGCTAGTATATGCAGCACACATTTAAATGTCTAGCAAATATGTATCGGGTAAGAGGCTATCTATCATAAAAGCTTTTATTGAAAAGGCTGAGCTTTTGATGAGGAAAAAAAGAATTGCCTCACCTGTTTCTACTTATGTCAAAGGCATAGATATTGCCATGGTGATCACCAGCCAGGAAGTATTCTCCTGTGGCGTCAAAGATGACATGGAGGAAACGCACTTTAGCCTGCTGAGCAGTCCGGACCACGGTGAGCAACACACTACGGAAAGAAAAACAACACACTAAGAAGGAAAGCTGGAACAAGGAAAACAAAAAATGCGAAACTCTTAGCTGCTCTTTCATGGCAACTAGGCTGTCGAAACCTGACATGGTTAAGATAGATTATTTAGAAGTTAAAGGAAATCATATCATTAAAATACATGAAAAATTAAATGAAAAAACTTCACAGTGTGAGAACAATGATAATCTTGCATATGGAATTTGAAAATGGCAAAACTATTTTCATGTCAAAGTACAATACTACATTTTGTGTAGGTTGCTCGATTTGTACCGAGCTTAGCGTACTTGTTAGATATACTGTAGTTCTACGCTGCTGCATACAGGGCACACACATGCACTAACTTTTATGTGTTAAAATAAGAAATGTGAAAATGACGTGAAAACAAGTGGATAACATTTCGAATGTTAGGCCACAACATTGGAAAAGTTTAAACGACCACGGCAATAACTGTGTAAACGGTTCATGAAGCTCGGCTGGAGCTAACATTACCCTTTTCCAGAGGACGGTTTTCGAAACTTGAGCTTCCCCTCTTCTCTGTTCCCGATGTCGGTCACATCCATTTTTAGCGGTTTGTTCAAATTGGATTTATAAATGAGGCTCCAGTTGGAGCAACATGTCAAGTTGCCAACCAGCTAATCTCCGCTGGCGGGGTATGGAGCGGGAAAATTTCTAGGAGAAAAAAAAACACAAGTAAAACAAATAAACAAGTGCCAATTACTACAGTTAGCGCTGTCGCGCTTCTTTAAAAAGACCTACTCCCGCTTTTGAAATCGTAAATTCGCTAACTTCCTACAACTTCTGTTTTCGTAGTCATTCATTAGCTGTCGCCCCGAAAGACGTCATACATAAACAGAGCGGTGCACCATGGGAGATGTCGTTGAATTGCTCGCCCATCACCAGGCGCTTCCGTCATCATAAAGGCGAATATGTTAACTAGTTTTTCAAATCTTTTTAAATATTTTTGGTACGTTTTCTGTTTCTTAAACATCAAAGTTGGACGTGTGAAAATTGTATTAGTGGAAAAACAATTAACACATACAACCACTTCTGTTCATGAGTCCACCTTCAAAATAAATGTCAATCGGTCAGTGCCTGCAGTTAATTTGATATCCCAAATAACTTGTAATTTTCCGCAGTAAAAAATATAAACCTTTTGGGCCCATTTTTAACAGATCCAAACACCAAATGCCACCTGTCTTGGTGTAACCTGTCAGACATGTATACAATCCATTCTTTCTTTCTAATTTTGACTAGCGTTTTATGTATCCATTCTATGAACATTATATGGCGTCCGTATGTTATTCTGTGCGGGTTACTGAATAATCTGGTCTTGTTTTACATTAATTTGCTGGACGCATCGGGAATTGTTTTGAAAATATTAACCGGATAAGGATGCGGTCGTCACAGTCGTTACTCTCAGACAAGGTTAGCTAGCCGCTTGTGATTAGCCACGTCATGTAAACTTTTGAAGTGTGACTACTCATAGATTTTACGAGATCTGACCTAATTGGGAATTTCTCTTAATTTCTAATCCGATTTTGGACTTTATGGTTAATAAACTCAAATAATTATACTGAAAGATGTCAGACATCGGGGACTGGTTCAGAAGCATCCCCCTCATCACCAGGAGCTGGTTTGCTGCCTCGATTGCAGTTCCCCTTATAGGGAAACTTGGACTAATTGATCCCAGGAACCTCGCTCTAAGGCCAGATTTATTCTTAAGAAGATTTCACGTAAGTGTTTTTTGACTTTGTCTCCAGAGATCCAAGCGAATGCTGTAATGTTTGTGTTTACGAAAATGTCGACCAGTTAGCAGATGGCTAGCTTGGCTCACTCAGCAGGCCAAGCCGAAAAGCAGCCAATCATCGCTTGCGACGTGAAGACAACTAAAGACTTCCGGGTATACTGAGAGAGGGGTCGGAGCAGATAAATAAGACATCAACACTGAATTTATAATATTTCAATCATTTCTCCAGATGCAATATGTGTGCATAACAAACCAAACCAACAAAACAATAGAGCAGGTATTTAGTTTAACCGGAAGAAAAATCTTTTGTTTCACATAATGTTTTGTTTTTACTATAAAATAAACGACTTATTCTAATGGCAGATACTTAGTGGGTTGACAGTCACAAGGCAGTATATTTCCCAACCTCGGTTATGTTTAGATTCATATTTTCTTTCTGAAGAATTTCAGGCGCACCTCTAAAAAAAGTGTCACTAAAAATGGATAGACATTCTAAAGTTGCTGGCATCTATAGTAGGTAGATATATATATATATATATGCATTTCATGTTTTAAATAATTTTTGACCAATTATGTAAATTTAGAGCATTTGGCACAGCACACTGCTTGGTGTCATTTACAAGCCTTCAACTTCAACCCCCTTCTTCCCATCAGTGGAAAAAAAATCAAATGACAAGTTTTAACCTTAATGAGTTGTTTTTCTTTTTCAGCAGTGTTGTTGCAATTGTGCATTCTTTGTGGATATCTGTGGGATTGAGCAATCTTAAACTATTTATTCTCCTTTATGTGTACCATAGCTTTGCTTCTTTTTTGTGTCTGTGTGTGTTCGTGTGTGTGTGTATGGCAGCGCTTAAGACAGGATGGTCTGGGAATAGTTTAAAATTGTGTCCTGTCAAAGCTGTTTGTTTGTTGTTGGAGCACATTTTTATTAGATTCGACTGCTTTATTTCTAGCTATGGAGACCTGTGACGGCCACCCTGTATTTCCCAGTGTACCCAAATACTGGCTTCCTCTTCCTAGTCAACCTATATTTCCTCTACAACTACTCCACCCGGTTAGAGACAGGTGAGAGTCCTAACCTACACACTGACTGTGTTTTTGTGTGTGTCGTGTCATGCATCTTGTTCTTTTGTTTTCTGAAGGAGCGTTTGATGGTCGACCGGCAGACTATGTTTTCATGCTCCTCTTCAACTGGATCTGCATTGTTGTATCCTTTCTTTCACTTTAGTGTTGTCTGTTTACAAGAGACAAACATGCACTTAACTGAGAGTGCATGAGTGATGGAATTTACTACTGCCTTTCCTTCCACAAGCCTCCAGTTGTGAACAAAGTCAGCCTGGTTATGGTCCTTTACTCTTTGCTCGTAGATAACTGGGCTGCTCCTGGACATGCAGGTTAGCAGTCACTTACATTTGAAAAATGTACGGGTGTGGTCAGGCATGCCCGCAGATATAAAGTTACAGGCGCTGTCCACCAGTCATGCCCGCAGATAAAGTTGTGGGTGTAATTAGGGATTAAAATAATTTATTGAGTTGTTATACACAAGTATGTTGTTGTTACCTAACACCATAATCCTAATTTATTGACATTGCACTGAGACAGACATTTTTAAAGAGGTCAGTAGACATTCAATTTCAAAACTAAGTATTCATATAATCAAATCATTTTATTTCATCATGATGTATTTTTATAATCTAGTGTAATTTACGGCGGTATCTATTGTCAATCAATTGATGAAAGATAGCACTGATGATCTATATCTTACTAAAGCATGTAGAGGGGAAAAACTTTCAACTTCAAGATAACGCGGTAACACAGGAGAAAATGACCGTTGGCATTTACATATATAGACAGACTTGTCTGTTAGGACTTAGATCAAGTCAGAGTAAATCACAATCTCATATTTATTATAGTTAGATACTGAAACATTACCTGTGTTATATCCCAGAAATGTTTTCAGTGTAACTCAGTTTCTTTTGACATGGCACATGATGTCGATGACTTTTGACGTAAATGCGCTCGCAGTATGTGAAGCAGCTCGGAACATGCGCTTTTGTCATAATTTCCAAACATGCTCAGTACGGTAAACTTTTTCTGTTTCCGGGTAAATACTGATTGTTTAGGATCAGGTTTTTTTTGTTACCAATGTTTAGGAAATAAACATATAAATTAATATCAAGACCAACGTTCCCTCAAATTTTTTACATGTCTGAGCAAACACACTAAGCCCATGAGCCCCCGCTTTGAGTACTGTGAGCAACAGACGTATGCACTGTGTCATCCATTGAAGTTACATGGCTCATTCAAAGATTCAGATTACATTTTACATTCCCATGAGAACATTTTTAAGAAAAATTTTGTGTTTTTGCAAACTATGAAATGACAATGAAAATGTCAACAAACAAAAACTATACATTCCTAACTAAACCAAGCCCACTATGAACTATAAATTTAAAAGGTCGCTTGCAACTTGGTTTCATTTTTTTTTTTTAACCCACAATGATATCCCTGTCTGTTTTTCTTGGAGTAAAACTGAATTATTGTTTGTAGAATATCTTTAGCAATGCATGTTGAAAGCTCAATGATGCTCCCAAACAGTTTTAAAGTTGTTATGTTGCCTCCTATATTGAAAATACAGAATTAGCTTTTTGTGCACTGTATTGTCTGGGCTTTCATCCTCAATCAGGCTGTGCCAAGGTGCAATTTTAACATTATACACCATCTCATCCTATATTTCTAGTTTGGCTTCAGAGCAGACCTTTTTTTACTCAAAAAAGAGAAAATCTCATTCAGTTTCAGCAGTTTTCCTTCTATTATTCACATACCCCGACAGTCATTAACGCAATTGCACTTCTCTCTTTTTTTTTTTAGTTTTGCCATTATCATCGAGAGTAAATGCAAGCAGCATGTCTAACTCTCTTTGCTCTTCATTGCCCAGACTGTGTGGGTGGACAGTGTTTGTAATTATGATTATACCCCTTTAAGAGCCGAAGGGGGGCGGAATCAGCTAAACTAGCAGGAGAATTTGTGCTTCCTTTTGGAAAAAAAAAAAAAAAGTCAGGTTCATTGCGCTGGATTGGTTTTCATATGCGCTTAGAATGTCTTATGTATTTCTACTCTTAACAAATTTTACGCGCGTGACTTCGTGCTCGACTGTGCAGATTTACCAGTGCGACGGCGCGAATCATTGTGACAGGTTAGTGTTTAAAAACTGGATTATTGAACCTGAATGTGTACATACGTATCAGAAGGTGGCATCCCTCGCTAATGTCATAATGACAGAATTATTTGTATGAAACTGACAGATTGGTTTGCCGTTCTCCCAGAGACGGTTCTTCATGTTTGCTTAACAGCAAAGCAGTTTTCACTGGTAAAACGAAAAGCCAGAAACAAGCACTATCTAATGTTTAAGCAATCAATTTATAAGGCAACACCTGGGCAACTAGAAACAACCATGTCACATTCCAATATTTTGGCCACCTGAAAACGTGTTTTTTTTTTTCTTGAGTTTGGAACTGGGCCTTTGTCAAGGTGGAGGTAAATACAAATAGACCCAAATACCAGTCAGTGTTAGGACACAAACGTCAAGCTTCTGTTAAAAGCTCAAGAAGGACTCCACCTCTCAACATGACGTTGACCCAAAGCACACATCCAAACTAACAAGGTGAAGATTTTGGAATGACCCAGCCAGAGTCCAAACCTGAATCCGATTAAATATCTATGAGGTGGTCTGAGAGGGCTGTGCAATCTGACAAATTTGGAATGTTTTTGCGGTGAAGAGTGATCATATATTGTTACATCTCGATGTGCCACTTGGACAGATTCCTACCTCAAAAGACTCTGTGTTGTGATAAAAGCCAAAGGTGCTACAGCTGAGTATTATTTTGAGGATGTGGATATTTATGCAGAAGATTTGTACAGGTTATGGGTCATGTCATAAAGTTTTGAAATGATTTATATTGGTCTCCCTGTATTGTGTTGAGCTCTGCATGCAAAGTGTGACATGGCAGCTGGCTAACCAGTTGCCAGGCAACTAGTCGAAACTGCAGGAACTTAATAGGATTGTCATGACAAGACCTCAGTGTTCGCAGAAAAGAATGTCAATGATATTTGACTAGATGCTTACAGTATTTTATTTTTGCTTATAGCTGCTGATGATTCCATTGATCATGTCTGTCCTGTACATTTGGGCTCAGTTCAATAAAGACACGATCGTTTCTTTCTGGTTTGGAACAAGATTCAAGGTAATATGTATATACCACTCCCATCGCCATGATGCACTTACAGTGGGGCAAGGAAGTACTTAGTCAGCCACCAATTGTGCAAATTCTCCTACTTTAAAAGATGCCCAGAGAGGCCTCTTATTTTCATCACAGGTATACCTCACCTATGAGAGAGAAAATGTGGGGAAAAAAGTCACATCTAATTTTTAAAGACTGTATTATTAAGTTATGGTGGAAAATAAGTATTTGGGTTAGGTTCGCCAGGTTCATCTAAGTACTTTGTGGTATACCATTTGTTGGAAATGACTAAGATCAAGCGTTTTCTGTAAGTCTTTACAAATTTTTCTACACACTGTTGCTTTTATTTGGCCCAATCCTCCATGCAGATCTCCTCTAGAGAAGTGATGTTTTGGAGCTGTTGCTGGGCAACACAGACTTTCAACTCCCTCGAAAGATTTTCTATGGGCCTGAGATTGGAGACTGGCTAGGCCACTCCAGGACCTTGAAATGCTTCTTCGGAAGCCACTCCTACCTTGCTTGGGGATTGCGTTTGGGATCATTGTCATGCTGAAAGACCCGATCACATTTCATCTTCAGTGCCCTTGGTGACAGAAGGAGGTTTTCACTTAAAATCTCACTACATTTGGCCCCATTAATTCGTTTCTTTACACAATGGCTTTGTCGTCCCAATCCCTTTTAAAAAAAAAAACAGCCCTAAAACATGATGTTTTTCCCCCTTGCTTCACTGTAGGTACTGTGTTTGTTTGGATGCCACTCAGCATTGATGCAAGCCCTGTGGGGTTCTGTGATATTTGCTCATGGTTCTTGTAACCATTTTGACTCCACGGAATGAGAACTTGTCTAGCCCCAAATCGAGGGAGATTATCAGTGGTCTTGCTTATCTTCCATTTTTCTAATAATTACTCCCACAGTTGATTTCTTCACACCGACCTGATTACCCATTGCATATTCAGGTTTTCCAGCGTGTTGCAGGTGTACAGTTTTGCTGTTTGGGCTTGGCCATCCTGGAGTTTGGAGTGTGAGTGTTTGAGGTTGTTGACAGGTGTCTTTCATACCAATGAGTTCAAACAGGTTTCATTAATACAGGTGACCGGGTAGAGGACAGATGAGCCTCTTAAATAAGGAGTTACAGCTCTGTGAGACCCAGAAAACGTGCTTGTTTGTACTTGTTTTCCACCACAATTTGCAAATATATTCTCAAAAAATATGTGATTTTCAGATCTCATTTTGTTTTCGCAGAAGTGATTAAAATTACATCTTATATTTTGAAGTAGGAGAACTTTCAGAGTTGGTGGCAGACTAAATTCACCATACTGTATTTATAAACAGCCTTGTTAAATGGGTCCAGCATATCTATAACCATTATATTAATGGTCAGTGTGCTCTACCTAGGCACATTATCTGCCTTGGGTCATTTTAATCTTCAACTTCATCATCGGAGGCTCGTAAGTAACATCTTCCCTTAGTTGACGGCATCTTTATTTGTGTCATTACCTTTTTTCCGACGTTCTCCGACCCAAACTGAGCTGCTTGTCTGCTGTTTTGACGCAGGTTTGTGAATGAACTAATTGGAAACCTGGTGGGTCACCTGTACTTCTTTCTCATGTTCAAATATCCCATGGACCTGGGAGGACGCACCTTCCTTTCTACGCCACAGTTCTTGTAAGTGTTATTATTTGACCACCACATACTTAAAAAAAAATTTCCAAGTCAAGGGCATTTTATACTCCTTGCTGTCGACAACGGCTGTGTTGCATCATGTTACCTAAACATTTCAATTTAGAGTGTCCAAAAAATGTTAATGTTTTTGGAATGTGGGAGGAAACCGGAGTGCTCTGAGAAACTCCACACGGGCGGGGATTTGAACCCCCATCCTCAGAACTGTGAGGCCAACACTCTAACCAGTTGCAGCACTATGCCGCCCTTCTTAAGATTTATTTTTTTAAATAATTTTAATCCTCCTCTGCAGATATCACCTACTCCCTACCAGGAGAGGAGGGGTGTCAGGCTTTGGAGCCCCCCCCACTAGGAGACCGGCGCCTCAGGAGCAAGCAGGAGGAGGAGGAGGTGGCGGCGGTCGTCACAACTGGGGCCAAGGCTTCCGTCTGGGGGATTAATGAGAGCTGACAAGCACTAACCCTCGCCTGTTTCCAGCCTCAGATTGGGTTAAAATGTTTGCTGCTTCACTTTCTTTGAATAACTCAAAATTGGGTAATTTAAGTCTTAACAAGTGAAAAGTAAAGGTGGCAAGTATTTGACCCTAAAATTACATTGACTGTTTCAGTGACTTTCAACATGAAATGAAAAAAAAAAAAAAAAAGAAAAAAAATCATTTTTGAACTCCCCTTTTTTAGTTTCTTTGACTGCCTTATTTCACACTTGACAGCTGATGGCCACGTTGAGAGATTCTACTACACATCCCAATTGATTTCGATTCATCATCATTTGTGTCCACCCTCTCAAATAACAGCGTGACATTGTAATTGTCAAGATGCTGGAAAAATATTTGTGTGGGGCAAACCGGAATTACTATCATGATTGTCCTACTTCCTATTACCACCTCTAATTTTTGTTTTTGTAAATACAAGTTATGAAAAATATCCAGTCTGAGTGTGTTCTTTTTGCCTTTTGTAAGTCTTTTTCAGCTGACAACCTGTGAGAATTCTTCAATGTGGATGGTTTTATGTCCCCTGCAACCTTTTAGCATTGTTTCAAAGTGTCTTGTCTTGTTTGTCAATTAACAAAATCAAACATACCCACGGGCTGCACTCGGGCTGAATATGGTGTGACTTTTAGTGGTTCTTACGGTCTCTTTTGCATCTCTGGTGTAACATAATGATGAAACTCTTAAGCACCATTTTCCTTTAAGAGCATGCTGTTTTTTTTTTTTTTCACCCTGACAATGGCAAGGTAGTGCTGATCAACTGTTAGGTGTCACCTTGGTCTCATGTTCAACCGTGAACAGCATGAATTTTTTTTCAGCTTTAACTGTAATTGAACCAGAAAATGTATTGAGGCATTGAAAAAAAAAAGAATTCTGACATTGGCTTCATTTTTAGAGAAAAGTGCATTCACAGGTTTAAAGAAGGTAAATTAAGTTCACCTGGAAACTGCACGGCCCATTTTAAGTACATCCTAAAACGTCATTGGAAAACCGAAAATCCCCAGCGCTTTGAGTCGTGTTTAAAAACAAGCAACCATTCACACCTTATAAACAGTGTTGAGTCGTCACTGAACCTCACATTTTCAGAATGTGATAGGAAAGCAGAGTGTCCTTAGAAAACCCAGGGGGGCCCAAGTTCTGTTTGTGACCCAGGGCCAGTATATCATCCTACCCAGCAGCAATTTAACAGTTCACATAAAATAACCAGACAATACAATCTCCAGGTTTTAATGCATGAAGATCAAGACCAGCATTGTGTATTTATTCAGTTAGAGCAGATTTAAAGTAGAAAATAAAAATGCAGGCAGTATTCTTTAGAAGCCAACCAGATGCCAGAATATGCTTGAACATGAAATTTAAGATGCAAAAAAGTAGATTCTGCTTTTCAAACCAGCATTATATAGAAAGGAGTGTATCTCGAGCAGTGCTTGCACACGTAATGCATGAGGATGCAACTGGACAAAATACACAATATCCCTTTCAATCTTGAGTACAAGTAAAAGAAAAAAAAGATAAGGCAGTCAACACAGGTTTAATCTTACGTGTAAAAGAAAAATTGCCATTGGAGCTAGCGCATTTGAAAAGACTGTACAGTAATAACCAAAGTCCCCAACTGCCATCTGAGGACAAATCCGGAAAGGCGAAAGCGGACGAGACGTTTACAATTCACAGCTGAACAAGAGTCACACTTGGAACTGCTTTAGTTGTTTAATCGTCAGTCAATAATCTTCTCAATCTTGCAAATTCAGTCAAAAACAAGTGTTTCCCCCCCCCCATCCTTATGATAATCATCTTCATCAGTTGATGTGGAAAGAGCTGAAAAGGCAGCACGGTGTGATCAGACAGACTTTGTCTTTAAACATTAGTAGGACAGAAATACGAACATTCTACAGTTATTGCCTCTGGTACTGGTGCGTGAGCACATCAACTGATTCAAAAAGATACAAGTTGGTGCATTCTATCATTCAATGGCCTAATGCAGTTTGTTTTGGTCTGCACGTGTGGCTCAGTGGCAAACATCGGGCTCCCTTGCCAGCAGCAAGGCCAAGCTTGCACTCCCACAATCCATTCCCTCTCACTCACTTCCCTTCAAGAACATTCTCAGAGACTCCTTTTGTAAGGGGCTGAGGGCGCTAGAGAAAGATTCTAGCTGGAGACGAGGCAGCCGAGCGCAAGAAAGCCTTACAGTAATACAAGTGCCATTTATAAAAAAAGCAAAAAAAAAAAAAAAAGAGGGGGGACTCTATTAAGCAGAAGCAGATTAAATTTTCCTTCAAAATAGGATTCATTTTCAGCAAATAGCTCCTCCCCCCGCGCACACACATTTAGCGACAACAACACAAACATTTTAAGTATTGGGCACAAGTCTTTAAAAAAAACAAGTACAACAAAAAAAACATGCCCTTCCAGGACAACTGTACAAACATTTTTAGCAATCCTGAAAAAATATTTACATGGATACTTCTTCCCCCCCAAAATGAATCATTAAGTCCAGCTTTGGCACTCCTCTACAAGCAAGCATCTACACAACACGTCAGGGAACAGACAGATGAGCAGACGTCCATCCTACTTTGTGACCGCACCACCGGCATGGGGATACGACCCCACTTCCACTTTTGGCATCTGTGTCTTACGTTGCCTTCTTTGTAGCTTTTGTATGGACTCACATCATCTGGAATGAGATACAAACAGGAAGTAACGTCACATGTTACTCATCTTAGCTATGCATGTATACATATCACACCCCACTTTTTGAGCTGCATGCCTGTGGCGATGCTAAGCTAGTAGACGCAAAGTCATCAGCGCATTCTGTGTAAGGATGGCAAGAACACAAAGAACAAGGATGCCAGCACATTGCGCTGCATGCATAGAGTTGCGCACAATGCCGTACAGATACAACAAGGGAATGGGAAGAACAGTTCATTGGTAATGATGCTATTTGCCCAAAATTTCCTTTATTGATAAGTTTTGGCATTTACAAAAAAGGAAACCTCACGATAAAATCATTTCAGAAATGAGTTAAAAACAACAGAAAATGAGTCTCTACATCATTTGCATTGCCTTTGATGGGAACATCGCCCCCGTCTACATACGTCTGATACCCACAGAGACATTTGAACCTAAAATTTCAAAATACTCACTGTATGGAAACTTTGAGCCACAATTACGATGAGCCACATCCGAGATGCCAATAATTATAATTAAGAACCACTGTTCCAGTCAACAAGTTCCACGTGGAAAAGGTAGATTATGTATTCACATTAAGGTATGGCAACTGCTGTGCACCCAAGGGTGTAATCACATTGACATTTCCCCACAAATAATATTTAAGACGTGAAATAACAAAATGATCAAGACTGAACAGTGAACAGCCTGACATATATGTCCAACAAATGTTTGTCACTGATCTACTCAGATCTAATTTCACAGTAAAAGGAACACGTCATCATTAACTGCACTGGCAGCACCGCCTCCCTCCAATAATAGCACGGTTTGTATGCGTGTGTGTGTGTGCTAATGATGGTGTTGTTGTGTGACTGTCAATCATGTCTTTGGAAGGACCAATCACAGTTAATTAGACACAAATAACTTCCTGGGTGGATGAGAGTGCAGCTGCGGCATTTTAAAAATGACTGATTCATCATTCGTGGCCACAGCCAATCACAGACTGTTCTTTCTATTGTGGGTCATATGAGGATAAATTCCTCTCTGCGTGCAATCTAGTTAAAAGCAGTAAAACGCTAAAGCCAAGATGGCAGCAGTGAAGCAGCACCACATGTTAAACACATACATTATGTGTACTACATGTACATACTGTGCTACCGTGTAGACATATTTATGACCATATGGACATCTTTGTACTGACATACCTTGACTGTACCCCCAGTATTTAAATAACTCAACGCTGGACTGACAAATCAATATTTATTTTTAGCTTGCCTCTTGGATGATGACTGTAGTTTAAGGTACTCGTGTTTATACAGAAAGTCAATATTGGACTCAGGCTATGCTAAGCATGCAGATTTTCTCTGGCCAAAATATTTTGTGAAAATGCTGGGAATATCTGCGGTTCTGCGGATTAGAGTGCATCTACATATTATGTCCATATGTTTACCTCTATGCTTCTTGCAAAAACATTTCCATTTTCTTTGTTTCCACCTTGTTAGAGTTGAATCATCCAACACAACCATTGTAATTTATCATCCCTAATTTATTTCAATTCATCATCGGACACAATGCAAATCCGAATTTACGCTGTTCTTTTCCAAAGAAAGTGGAATCTACCAAATACAAACCTCCCAGCTTTATTTTGTTTGCCAATTAAATCTCAAGAGTAGACTAAAGTATAATTTACTTGCCATCAGCCCGTGACCCTCCCAGGTTGCTCCAAGGTCAAGACGTCAGCATCCGCTGCCAGTCTCTGTCTTTGTAATCCTGTCTCACTGTCTTCCCCCACAGCCACTGTCACCTGAACCCACCTACCAAAAAACATAATATGCAAGCTTTAACAATGACCTTTTGTCAGTTCTGGGATCTGAAACTGAGCTGATGCAATAATAAATGACATCATCCTTCAATGAGGGTGATCTTCAAGAGAGTGACGGAGATTTATCATTTTTGTGATGTTTCAGTTAGTGGATCTCAAGATGCAAGTGTACCTCCTTTGAATTATGTGAATTTAGAGACCGGGAATTGAGGATTCCATCCATTTTCTGTACCACTTATCCTCCAAGTCTGAAAATGTTTGAATATTGGACCTACTCAGACACCCACCTTCCTTGTTCAGCAATATTGGAAGTGGCCTGGCCCAGGTCTGACACACTGTGAGTGAGTTTTTCAGTCAACCACTGTACTGCGTCTGGGTTGGACATCTTGGAGTTCTCCGTTGATGCTGCTTCTGCTATTTTCTCCTCCACTACACCAAGGTTCGTAGGGTTAAAATTAAACATGAAAACTGGACAACGCACGGTATGATGATCCCCTGTCACATACCTTTTCCTTCCATTGGTACACTTTGCTGTTGTCTGTCAGAGTCATCCATCTTCTGCTCTTGTCCCGATTTCTGCTGTTCTTTTTGGCTCTGGTAAGGTTCCAACCAGTCCAAGGTCTCACCGTTCTTAAGGGCCGAGCGATGTTCCTTAAACCAGCGGACAATGTCAGTGCGGCCCAGGCTTGTTTGCCCCTCCAGCTGGCTGTACTCTTCAGGCGTTGGCCACTGGGTCCGACAGAACATCTGCCAAGATGGGTCAGAGGAGCAAAAGCAAAACATTACGCATCAGCTATTCAATTTGGTTTTGGAGAATGTGGTTTATCACATCGCGTTTAGTACGGCACAGTATCCCCGATCAACCAAGTCATCAAAAAGTGAATTGAAAGTCAGAGTAAAAAATTATTACCTCTCGCAGCAGAGTGAGGGAGCCACTTGGGATGTGAGCAGGGCTCGTCGAGACAGAAAGGATGGGAGGATGTGGAGAGGAGGATGACGAGGATGAATTAAGGATGGGAGGAGAAGCGGAGACAGACAAGGTTGGAGGATGAGGGGACGAGGCCGCAAGCATAGGAGGGGAGGATGAGGATGACGACGAAGAAGAAAGGAACTGTGGGAGAGCCGATGATTGGAGAATTTTCCCATCGTGCTCGCGATGAGACGAACCATTGAGCAATACGCCAGGCCTGTCGCCTTTGTCATCCGTGTTCTTGGTCACGCTGAGCAACGCCTTCTCCATGTTGTCCCTGAGCGCCCTGCGCTCAGAAAACCAGCAGTCTACCTCGGTCTTGGACAGCCTGGTCTCCTGGGCCAATTGGTCTAAAGCAGAACAGAGTTCGAGGAGTTAAGTGATTTGCTTCCACTTCAAGCTTGGAATACCGTTCATCTCTGCGGGGTCATCGTGTGGAGTCAAGAGACTCAATGTGATAAAAAGCATTGATGCTGTTCTTAAATATAATAAATACAATTTGATTGAATTACTGTTTCTAGAAAGAAAATAATATGCATTGTCTAAAGATCTTAGCAAAGATAATCAGATGATTCCAAGCCCAGTGCTCAAGAGCCCTGAATTCTTTGGGATTTCATCACGAAGACACAGCATCTTTTCCAAACATCCACAATATATAAAGTGAATTTTGTTAAAATGGTTTGTTATTTTTTTTTCCATGGAGTTCAATGTAACTATGCTACGGAATACGCTTCCGTACTATGTACACTAAAGTACTTCAAATAAACATCGTGTTGATAGATTATTTCCTTGTTGTAAATGGTTCTTGGTTATAAATATTTTACCAATGGAAAGCTCATTTAATACCATTTTAAATGGTGCAACGTTAGAAAGGAACATGGATTTGTGGGATGAGCAGCAGAGCAGTGCAAAATTCTCTTTTTTGGTGGCACACAGCTTTTTCTGCTGTAACCAATTTGCTCATTTGGTAGATTGGATGATCGTAGTTTGAAGAAACAAGACATTGGCAATTTAACAATCTGGAGCTTCGGTAGCATGTGGAAGAATCATACACAAGTCACAACAGCCTGGCCCCTCCTCAAGCTGATCACCATCACTAGTGTGGGCTCCCATCCCATAATGCAACCAGCATTTGTCACAAGTCAGCCAAAGTGGATGTGTCGGTCACTTTGGCTTGAACGACACGCGGTCCAGCTAGGACACCTTGTGCAGTGTGGTTGAGGTCAGACCATTTCATATTCTCCAATCCCAAATTCTGGACATAGTCTCCGATCAACCTTGGTCTGTGAAGAGGATAGTTTCTTTCGGCTTGTCCCTTTTCTGGGTCACCACAGCGTGTCATCTAGGATGAACGCACATATATATCTCCTGCTCTGTGAAGAGGATGTGGGGGCATTTTTTTTTTTTTTTTTTTTTTTAAATCTTGCAGGAGCGTTTGGTCCCTGACTGTTGAGATCTAGGGTTGCACAATCTCATCTACATATCTTGTATTGAAACTTCCTATAATAATCGTTTTTCTAAGGAAGAAGATGCGGCTTCATATTATCACCCTGACATCACCAAAAGATGTCACTTTATCAAATATTGCTGTGACTTTTTTGTTTTTGCAGAAAATCAGCTTGAAGATGCCAAGTCACACGAGCACTATCTAATCAATCACCTGCTATACAGATTCTTAAAGGAGACATCCACTGCACTGACCACTATAACAGGGCCCAAGTTCGTGCTGGGGGTACCAGAACTTCAAAACAAGAGTCAACGGCACCAACAAAACAAGCCGTTTGCTGCTCCCAGAAAAGATTTGGTAAAGTTTAATGAGCGCAAACCCATACAACAAAGCACTGTTCTGCTCATCCCAAAAATGCATCTTCCTTACAAGTGTAGTACCATTAATTAAATGCACTTTCCAACAAAGACCAATTTCCAAGGCAAATTGTAAAATAATATATAATGTCTCTGTCTCTTGAGGGAAATAAGAAGAAGAATCAATCTACCAAACACAAAGTTCATGTTAGTTTTTGTGATGTCAAAAGCACAAGCATTGCAAAACAAACAGAGCCACTCACATATTCTGATTGTCATCCCCGTGGGGGTTGGGGGGTTGGAAAAAAAGCTCTTCTCTATCCAGTAATATTTGTTTGGAAAAAAAATCTTGGGGTTTTTGTGAATTTGAAACCAATGTACTCTCTTCACTTTTGTCACCAACGTTTCATTACTCTTGTAAAAGTTCTTAGTCAACGCTTTTATTGCCCGAGCACAGCCCCACATAAAAAAGTGACAGTAGAGTTGTACCAAGCTGAGTGTCTGTCGGACTACTGCTTCTCTGGAAACTCTCCTCAAGTGCATTTAGTTGCTCCGAGGACTTCCCCTTCACCCGCTCCAGCAGCGGGAAGTGGCTCGGGACTGCTTTTCTCACAGGTCCATCTTTAGTTACGGGAGTCACATCAGCTTTCACCAGCAGTGGGGGAGGAGGAACACCTTCAACAGGAAGAGACAGAAAAATCTTTTTCATTTTTTTTGTATAAACTGCAACTCGGCTCAGACAGTGTTTGCATATAGAGTAATGTATATTCAAACCACATCCAAGAGCGACAATGATTTGTCTGGCAAACGATAGCAACTTAATAAAGCAGCATATCCTTATACAAAAGTGCATAATTATGCATCGCCATATGCATCTTGCCACCTCCTCAAAGCTCCTTTTGCAACACCATGAATACATGTTTTAAGACTGTCAAGCACAACATGTGTTCCAAAGCCCACATCAGCAAAGCTGGGAGGACTTGGGACATTCATTGTACTCTGCACCAATGTAAACATGACAACTCTAACTTGGGTAAAACGCAGTCTATGAATCTTACGCTCATAGTTTGGCAAGTATGTTGCACTTAAGAGACATTTAAGAGAAATATGTAAATGTATTTATGGTATTTGTGTGTAATTTATGACGGCGTTGTGAGATTGTTAAAATGGGCACATTATATTCTTCCATCCATCCACCCATCCATCCATCCAGGCTCTTATTTTGGTTAGATGGGATCAGCAAATCTATGCAAATCCTGCACACGGTGTCCTAGCTGGCCCACCAATATTAACGACCAGTAAAAGTAGGTGGTGTTGCCATGGCAACAACAGCGACAATATTCTTCTGGTCCAAAATCAGTACGCGAAAAAATTTTATGACGCTGTTATTTTAAGACAGGATTGCTGCGCATTGTTGTTTTAAATGTACCTTTAGAGCTTTGAATGAAAACTTAAAGGTCCAAGAAATTCGGAACTTCAGATGTGAGACATCAAAAATACCTTTGAGATTAAGGAGCCTTTGTTCACTGAACCACTTCTTAATCTCTCCTCTGGACAGCCCGGTGGTCTCTATCAGCCTGTAGATCTGCCAAAAGACAAGAAGAAGCACGTGACAACTAAGGCCTTTTTTTATTTCAGTAGCATTGATTATTTCATGTTCCCACCTCTTCTTCCTCTGGGAAAGGACACTGCATGTAGCTGGACCGGAGCACTGAGAGCTGCTCGGCTGTTTTGTTGGGGTCTGCGGTGAAATTTAACACTTTGGGCGATGCCATCTTGGATGTGGCGATAGGCGCAGATATGGCTTGAATGATGGAGGGCCGTTTATTCTCTGAGGCAGTAGAGGGTGAGGCCAAGGGGCGTTTTAGTGACTGGGCAACCTGTGGAAAAGATGGGAGGCAAAGGCCTCGAGTTGAATTCGTGCTTTTACGTTTCAAATTATTTTTGCTTCTGCCCGATGTTTTCCTAATTATCAAGACTGTGACTAGACTAGACTAAATGTCTGAGATGAAACATCTGTTCTTAGCACCTGGTTAGCCAAGGTGAGTGCCAGTGGTGCACATGTGACAGTAGAGCCGTTGGCAACAGGAGTCAGCACCAAGCTAGTCTGTCCCACGAGCTGACAGGGAACGGACTGGAGAACTGAGGCCGCAGGCTGCACCGATTTGGATACTGTGGTCGTTACTGATGATGGATTGGCGGATGACTGAGTAGTAAGATGAGGCGTTACAACTGTGAAGGTCTGAGGCACAGACGAGATTGTACCATTGAACATCTTCTTTCGTGCTTCCTCCACCTGTTATGAGAGAAATGTAGGCTACATTCATTAATAAGAACTTCAATTACTATTACGTCCCATAAGAGTGTGTCTGACTGTGACTGTCTCGAGTGGCCCTCCAACAACTTGCATAAATATAAATTTGATTTTTTTTGTACCTCCTCCGGTGACCAGGTAATACCCTGTTTAAGCCTCTGTGTGGTGAACCACACTTTAATTTGCTCCTCTGGATGTTTTGAGACTGCAGTCAGCCAAGAGAGCTCAGCTTGTGTCGGGTATGGGAATTTGTTGAAGGAAGAGATGAGGGTCAGGTTGTCATCCAGAGAAGGGTTGTATTTGGTTGTGTTGAGGGGAATAGCGATCTTTGGCACCTGAAATATTAGTCAACAAAACATACTATGACACTATAGTCAATTTCCAAGTTTTAATCATGATATTTTGTACTGCATGTTCTATTTGCTGTAAACTGCAAATAATATGTATAATGCGTGCTGAAATAAAGTCAATGGCTATCTTGTCCTAGCATGAAATCAGAAGCAGCTAACTGGTCTTGACCAAACATAATAAAATTCAGGCGGCACGGTGCCACAGCTTTAAACTGTTGGTACCACATTTCTGAGAACCAAGGTTTGAATCCTGCCACCGCCTCTGTGGAGTTTGTATGTTCTCACTGTGCCTGTGTGGGTTTTCTCCGTGCACTCTGGTTTCCTCTCAAAACCTAAAAACATGCAACATTAATTGGACACTCTAAATTGCCCGAGGTTTGATTGTGAGTGAGAGTGGTTTTTTGTTTCTATGGCCCTGCAATTGGCTGGCAACTAGTTCAGGGTGTACCCTGCCTCCTGCCCTAGGATTGGCTTGAGTACTCCCGCGACCCTTGTGATGATGAGCGGCTCAGAAAATGGGTGGATAACAAAATGCACCAAAAGAACCCAAAGTCATTCATTTACAATATCTGCAGACCTCATTGTTACACTTTGGTACATTCAAATGTGTAAATTAACAGCTAGCAATCGCAAATATTCATCATCATTTGCCAATGCCAATTCACATTCTGGAACATAACTGTTTTCATAAGAATAGGGGAGACCCTGGCAAACTGGCTAACTCAAACTCAGACGGCACTTGATGGATCATGCTAGTTTACGCTGACAAAAAACAGATACCATTCCAGTAAGGTTTTCAAAATGTATAAAAATCTCTAACTGAACATTGTGCACTTTGGACACTGAATAATACAGTCAAAGGTTGGGAATCTGTGAAGAAGATGTGCCATTTCAAATAGACTTGACTACTGTAATGGTCTTCTGACTGGACTCCCCAAAAAGAACATTAAACAGCTGGAGCTCATTGAGAATGCTGCACCTCGGATTCTAATCACTACAAAGAGGTCAGAGCAAATAACTCCAATTCTAAAGTCCTTACAACAGGCTTCCAGTGAGGCTTGGGGGGGAAAAAAGTAATACATTTTAAAAATATATCTTCTTTTCCTTTCAGCTTGTCCCGTTAGGGGTCGCCACAGCGTGTCATCTTTTTCCATCTTAGCCTATCTCGTGCATCCTCCTCTCTCACACCCACTGTCCTCATGTCCTCCCTCACGACATCCATCAACCTTTTCTTTGGTCTTCCTCTCGCTCTTTTGCCTGGCAGCTCCTTCCTCAGCATCCTTCTACCAATATACTCACTCTCTCGCCTCTGAACATGTCCAAGCCATCTAAATCTGCTCTCTCTAACCTTGTCTCCAAAACATCCAACTTTGGCTGTGCCTCTAATGAACTCATTTCTAATGCTATCCAACCTGCTCACTCTGAGCGAGAACCTCAGCATCTTCATTTCTGCTACCTCCAGTTCTGCTTCCTGTTGTTTCTTCAGTGCCACAGTCTATAATCCGTACAACATGGCCGGCCTCACCACTGTTTTATAAACTTTGCCCTTCATCCTAACGGAGACTCTTTGTCGCATAGAACACCAGACAACTTCCGCCAACTGTTCCACCCTGCTTGGACCCATTTCTTCATTTCTTTACCACACTCTCCATTGCTCTCTACTGCTGACCCCAAGTATTTGAAGTCATCCACCCTTGCAATATCTTCTCCCTGGAGCGTCACGCCTCCTCCTCCACCCCTCATATTCATGCACATATATTCAGTTTTACTTCGGGTAATGTTCATTCCTCTCCTTTCCAGTGCGTGCCTCCATCTTTCTAATTGTTCCTCCACCTGCTCCCTGCTTTCACTGCAAATCACAATATCATCTCTGAAAATCATAGTCCAAGGGGATTCCAGTCTAACCTCATCTGTCATTACTACTGCAAACAGGAAGGGGCTCACCGCGGATCCCTGATGCAGTCCCACATCCACCTTAAATTCTTCTGACACCTCAACGGCACACCTCACTGTTGTTCTGCTGCACTCATACATGTCCTGTACTATTCTAACATATTTCTCCACCACACCAGACTTGCGCATGCAGTACCACCGTTCCTCTCTTTGTACTCTGTCATAGGCTTTTTCTTGGTCTAGAAAGACAATGTAGCTCCTTCTGACCATCTCTGTATTTTTCCACGAGCATCCTCAAAGCAAATAATGCATCTGTGGTACTCTTTCTAGGCATTAAACCATGCTGTTGCGCACAGATATTTCTGTCCTGAGTCTAGGCTCCACTACTCTTTCCCATAACTTAATTGTGTAGCTCATCATCTTTATTCCTCTATAGTTTCCACAGCTCTGAACATCGCACACACACACACACACACACACACACAACACACACACACACATTTATTTATTTATTTATTTGCTAACCACTCGTTCACTGTGCCAGCTACATAAAACCTATTATTTATTAATAACAGCTAGGCCTGTGATCATATTTTTTTCTGGACCATATGTTGTCCAGACAAATTATTTCTGATGATGATACACCAATCCATTTTCTGACCCACCTATCCTCACAAGGCTCACAGGAGTGCTGGAGCCTATCGCACCTATTTTTGAACAGGAGGCGGGGTACACCCTGAACAGGTTCCCGGCCAATCCCAGGGCTCTTATACACAAACAACCATTCAAACTCACGTTAACACTTACGGGTAATGCATTTTTTTGTGATATAGGAGGAAACCGGAGTGCCTGGGAAAAAAAAAAACACAAGCTGGCACAGGGAGAACATGGAAACTCCACACAAGCGGGGCTAGGATTTGAACCCCAATCTCAGAACTGTAAGGCCAACGCTGTAAAGCTGCTCCACTGTGCCGCCTATATAAGCAGATATATAATATAAATGAAATAGTCATTCATTGTTAAAAATATTGGCACCTCAAAGGGTACACCTCAAGGGTGCCAATATTTTTTGATTGAATAATGAATGTTTTTTTTGGGCCAAATTACCGTCATCATGGAAAAACGTGATGCCCTAGGCCTTTTTCACTGTATATGTACTGCATCCTACCTGGGTGTAGTTTACAGGCCGCTGCAGGGAAGGCATGATGTGAGAAAGGCCATCAGCTTTGAGGAGAGTCGACTCTGGGATGATTACGGTCCCGTTGACATTGAGTGCTGTGATCGCTTTCTTAGTCAAGTCGGGGTTGAGTTTACACAAATGAGGCTCCGTCCGTTTATTATCTGAAGAGATTGCTTTTTGTTTCCCGATCTTAAATGCGGTGGCTTTGCCTTGGGGCACAGTGCCCTGCCCCTCTGCTTTACTGGATACAGCACCAGAACTATTGTAAATAACTGCATTGTTACTGCTGCCCTCTATTGTCTGTTCCAAGATGGTCTGATTGTTCATTTTGATGCGTTTAAACTTGAAGTTGCTTTCCCCTGGGTGATTTCTATCATTATGTTCTGTCAGGGAGTCAAACTTTTTTGTGTTGAAATTACAGACAGCACACAGATACAGTGGGTTGAGGATGACGTTGGGGTGGTTGGCATCCACATGTTCTTTGAATGTGTTGAGGTTCTGAGTGGAAAAGGTACAGTACTTGCACTCATAGCCCCTTTGCTGTTTACATGAAGGCTTGGAACTGTCTGATGACTCAGATGTTGGAATGTCAGGTGCTGCTGAGGAGTCAGAGGTCTTCCCCGTCAGGTCTAGGTCAACAGATGGATCAGTTTCCATAGCATCCTTCTCAGTGTGGTTCTCAGTTGTCTGACAGAAGATGACACGCATGACAATTACAAATGTGATATGGCAAGAGATTCAATTTTCAAATCAGTGGCTCATGGAAAACAATACATTGATTCATGCATGACTATGTTCTGTATAGTAGATACCCCAAATGACTATTGTGGGGGTGGAAACTAATATGAATAGTCCCTTCTGTACAGGTAGGGTATTTAGATTAAAAGAGAATGTTCATAAATCATCATAAAATATTTATAACTGGCTGGAAGCAAGGCATTAAAGACGTAGGACTTTAATATGGTACCTCTTCATTATCATCCAACTCCACCATGGTCTCTTGTGGTCGGATCATACAGGGGGTGGAAGCCTTCCGCCGGCTAGACATGATGATGATGAATAATGAGGGAGGGCTCCTTGCACTTTTTACTTGGCCAAATATCCTGGAAACTATGACTGGGGAAATAGCAAGACAGGACAACTGCCCAATGTTGCAACTTGCAAGGAGGACTGACGTACTGTGGACGGGTAAGACTTTTTGAACAGCGGAGCCACCCCTGGGTCACGATGAGTGGCTCCAGAGAACGGAGCAGTAGAGGGTGAAGTTCTGAGCTCGTCGCGCTGACAGTGTCAGCTCCACAGCAAGATGAGGTCATGAAAATGCATGACAGGACACCACCTGGACCAACAAAAAGAATATCAGCCTGTACCTTCACGGGAAATAGTTGTTGCCAGATACATTGCTACCCAACAAGTCAGGAGAAAGCATTCTATTTCTTAAATACTATATGTTTGGTTTGGTACATTAGCACAGCATACAGTAATGTTCTCATAAAATCCATGTTACAAACAAGCCAGACAGTTCTGCCCATCTTGCCGTGTTTGAAATAAAATTAACTGACTTGCCCTGCGTTTCTGTCAGCGTGTGTAGGTGGTGTGGCATTGGCTGAATAATGTGACATCCACAAGTTTGGCAGAGCAAGCAATTAATTAATTACAAAAAGAACAGGAGCCGGACACTGTTTACCTACGTGAGCAAAGAAGGACATCAAGTGGTTTGTGTTCTTTCATCTTGGTACTGTATTTGGACCGTTTATTACAAGAATAAAACAATCTTTGTTTGAGAAAAGGATGTGATTATTTGCTGTTGACCAATTAAGTTCCATATCACCGTGGCTATTATCTAAACCCTAAAATGGCAATAATTAAAAATTGGATTAAAATCAGTTACATTAATGGTCTTCAAAACATTTAACGTTTGGTAGAATGGGGTCTTATGGTTATTCTTTTGATATTCTAACATAAATGGATCAGACACTTGGAGGGGCATTTAAAGATCATTTAAGTGGCACGGTGGAGCAGATGGAAAACGTTGGCCTCACAGTTCTGAGGTCCCGGGTTCAATCCTGGATCAGCCTGTGTGGAGTTTGCATGTTCTCCCCGTGCCTACGTGGGTTTTCTCCAGGCACTCCAGTTTCCTCCCACATCCCCAAAACATGCAACATTAATTGGACACTAAATGGCCCTTAGGTACGATTGTGAGTTCGGCTGTTTGTCTCTATGTGCCCTACGATTGGCTGGCAACCAGTTCAGGGTGTACCCTGCCTCCTGCCTGTTGACAGCTGGGATAGGCTCCAGCACTCCCCGCAACACTTGTGAGGATAAGCAGCTAAGAAAATGGATGGATGTTTTCAATAAAAGACGGGTGTAAAGCTCTAACTGAATAACAGACCACAAAATAACCAGAGGGGCCAAAGCAGAGCAACTAAAAGTTTAAGTACGATGACACTATCAAAAAGCTTTGTACGTCTATTACAATGGACATTTGAAGCGCAGAAGGGAATCATGCATGATCAATGGTAAAAATTCACAGAGCATTTTCTTGAAGCAGAATACAACTCAACACTACTGTATGTAGTAGATATTGTATGTGAGATGTGTGCATTTGATTGAAATTTGACACCTAATTTTCAAAAAATACATTTTAAATTTGCACCTACTCTAGCTACTTTAAGAAGGACCCTGTCAATGTGATCGTTGTAATTGATGACAGTTGCAATGGAAACATGAAATGTACAAACTGTGCCTGACACATTCTGCAAAAATGACTCATCATCCATTGGACAGTGCTGCAAATAAAGAAAGAACAAGAGAAACACTAGAGGCAGTGATCAGCTTTATTTAGTGGATGTTACACATGTTGTAAAGCAAGATTGGGGACAGTGAGCAGTATAGAAAACGTCATTTGATGTCCTAGAACAGGGGTGCCCAATGGGTTGATTGCGATCTGCCAGTCAATCTCCGAGGCGGCTCTGATCGATCACGACTGTGTGCCCCGCCCAAATAAAGACTTCATCCATCTTGTCACTTGATTCAGTTTGAGCCAATACGTCGATCACGCAGGTAGATTGATTGATGTTCAATTTGACTTGAATCCTGGCCTCGTCTGCCATGTCACTGCACATGTGCACATAAAGGCGGGCTCTAACAAGGTGGCTTTCTATTTACAGTCTGTACCACGCTTTCTCCACCCCTCACCCACACATCCTGGTGACAATCCCCCCCCCCCCCCCCCACACACACACACATACACACGCTTTGTTTGGTAGATCGCGAGACGCTTGCTGCTTGAAAAGTAGATCTTGGGTCAAAAAAGTGTTGGCATCCCTGTTCAAGAGGCACCATGCTGGCGCGTCATTGAGTAAAAATGGTTGTCAAATCGAAGCAGCTCACCAAATGGGAGATACAGGAATGTCCTCTAAAAATTTGCCCTATTACCATTACAATCCTTAATGCCCGAGAAAAATAACTGTCATTTAGTTGATGGAAGCCCTGTGACGGAACTTAACACTGAACTGAGAGAACTGAATGGAATCAAAGTTCCTCCCCAGATAGCTTGAACTCCTTAAACGACCCACCAAGATGTCATTAGAATGCACTTATTACAATAGCGTCACTATAGCAACAGAGTCTGTAGCCCTGTATTCTAGAACTTACTACAGTGACAGTATAGTTATGGTCATTGATGACCAGACTGCATTGTGTGTAAGATGGTGTGACGTGGACAAAACCAGAGGACAACAATTTTAAATGGCTGGCAGGCCAGCTCCCTTGAGGATGAAGAATTGTTTTTAATGGAGGATTTCAGTGTGTTCTATTACTTATTAAGGCTTTCACGATGTGATGTTAGGGACAGCTCAGGGAATGGAGAATCATCATTCATCGTCACTCAAAAATATGGCAGTATAACTGTGTATAAAAGCACACTTTTCCACTATGTATCACGCTTCCCACCTGTGTCTGCCATTTTCAAAGTCAGCACAAGGTAAAAAAATAAAATAAAATTAAAAAATCTGGAGTTGGGAAAGTGAAGGTTCTTGATATAAAGTCAGATGACCTGCACAACTACTGCCGGTTTTCACCTCATGAGGGGTGTGAGTTGAAAGAAAATGAAATTAGACCTGTTATGAGAGTAAACATGTGATTTAGCACTAGCTATTTGTGATCTTGGTAAATCAAGACCTGTGTCTTATACACGGCCTGCACCTCAGTGAGGAAATGGTTGGAGCAGGATGCCAAGTCTCCCTGCACCCATCAACCACAGTCCAGGAGTCAATAAAATGACAGAATGAATGACTGAAATAATGACATTGTTCCATTAACAGATTTTAAAAACTTTAAAGAATGAACTGCCTTTTTAAAAGAAGTAGAAACTGAGGCCCTGAGCTAAACGTCTTGTTCAAAAGCACACAATGTAACGCAAATGTATTCTAGCTGACGAGACTCTGAGGAGTGAGATGAAGATAACGCCTGCTGACAAAATACCTGCTCCACATGTGCCAATGCAGTTCACACACTAAATTTGACAACCTGGGAAACCTCAATCCATTTAATTTCCATCTGTCTGGTATTTCTACATACATACGTGTGTACTATATATCCATTAGCTGAACCGCTTATCCTCAAAGGGTCGCAGGTGTGCTGTAGCCTATTCCAGCTATCCACAGGCACGAGGCAGGGTACACTCTGAACTGGTTGCCAGCCAATCGCAGGGTGCAGAGACCAACAATAATTTGCACTCTCAATCAAACCTTCAGGCAAATTAGAGTCTCCAATTAATGCATGATTTTGGGACATGGGAGTAAACTGGAGTCCCTGGAAAAAACCCACGCAGGCACGGGAGAACATGCAAACTTCACAGAGGTGGGGCTGGGATTTCAACCCTGGTCCTCATAAATGCGAGTCAGACATTCTAACCAGTCACCCACCGTGCTGCTGTGTGTCTATTATTAAAAATGGTCCCACAACAAATTCTGCCATGCCTTCTTCATACCCAGTACTTTTGAAACATGTCCCACTGTAGCTCTTTAGGCCACAAATTAGTAAGACCAGAATTAAGTGCTGGCTGTTGCTACATTTATCAAAATGTATTCCTGCATTGCTGGAACATTATATACAAAATCTAAAAAAAAAAAAAAAAATCCATGTACTGCACATAAATGATTTTAGCAAATGAGTCCAATTTTGCAGTTGGTTGGTGACCAATTCACCTCTCTCCCAAAGACAGCTGGGATAGGCACACCCATGACCCAAATGAGGATAAGCAGTTCAGAGAATGGATGGATAAGTCTTATTGGTCAATTCTAAATGACTCATAGCTCTCTCCACCCTTTTTGGGGGTAGAATTGGTGGTGGAATTATAGAAATGAAAACAAAAAAAACCCACCAGCATTAATTTGAACATACTCCTCTCACTTGTGTGCTGAGCTCACATAAGATATGAGAGCAGATGAGCAATTCAATTTATGCCACATCCATATTAGTAAACTGTTATCACAACTGCTATAGATATTAATATTCAGTGGTGACTGAATGAATCACTGGTTAATGTTCGACGCTGCATATTATTCAAGTAGGCTGAGTCATTTTGGAGAAATGTCCACGTAATGGTCACTTTTGAGTGCAGAGACTCCGAATAATATACTTCGTAAAGTATTAAAAAACACTGGCGGTCTCAAACAAAAACAGAAAAGCCTACGAGTCACTGGCTCAAACAGCTTCTTACTCTCTACTTGACCATTTTCAGCAGGAGAGGGAGCCTGATCCAACAACTTTATGCTTCTTTCTGTGCAATGATATGCTAGTTGTTCAAGTTTTCCCGTGATATTTATGTAGAATGAAAAAAGTAACTTCATTGCATACATTTGCCAGGACCTAAGAAAACCATGCCCACCAGCTCTTAAGTATGTCTTTCCTTGGTCTTCAAGTTGGTTTCTGTATGCAGAAAGAACTCTGTACTGGAGCACCAACTCCTGACAGGTCATTAAACTTGTATGAATACTCAGACTGGCAGTCACTTACCGGGATTTCTTTTCTTTCTTTGCTTTTAGTGCAGCTGTTGCTTTATAGGAGTGTGGCCGTCATTTTAAGGGAGTCAGAAGGTGGCAGCAAATGCACTGATGAACAGCTGATACAAAAATAGCATGTATGGCGAAAGGTCATTAAGAGCACACGGGAAATTGGTACAGACATTTTCTATCGTGAGGTATCCTATTCTTTGTATTTGACACCCGAGAAAACTACTGCATTTGTAATATAACTGTTATAGGAGCAGTAAGATGATAAATACACAGTGTAGGTGAGTCACAGCAGCACATCCCACTCAGTGAAGAGTGGTGGAAGGGTAAAAAAAAAGAGAGAGAAAAATAAAAACAAATCACCTCAGAGATTATTCTGAAAAATGTGATTGGTGTAAAGCAGTATCATAAAGCGTACAACTAAACACATACTGTGTGTCAAGTGGTAAGCGTTGAATGGCTATGACTTATGGGGGTCCCTCAAAGAGTCCGTACTTGGAGCCCTCCTGTTCAGCCTGTACACTATATGCTACCCAAGGGTCAAATTCTTCAGAACTTTAATTTTGACAATCAGAGCTATGCAGATGACACACAGTTATATCTAGCCGTGGCTCCAGATGACTAGGGTTCAATTGAGGTGTTCTGTCAGTCTAAAACATAAATAGCTGGATGCGCCAACATTTTCTTCCATTAAACCACAACAAAACATATTTCTGGCAAGAAAGAAAAAAAGATTGCGGTGCGTAAATACCTGGACTTGCAATCTTCGAAAACTGAAACGTAATCAGAAACCTTGATGTTCTGACTGATTCCGACCTGACTTTCAACAGTCATATCAAATCAATTACTAAAAAGGCCTTCTACCCTCTGCACAACACATCCAAAGTGAAGGCTTACATATGACAAGCAGATGAGGAGGACACGATGTCCACAATTTGCAAAAACAATTTGAAATGTGGACTCGTCAGACTACAGAACACTTATCCACTTTGCATCAGTCTATTTTAGATGAGCTTAGGCCCAGAGAAGGTGGCAGCGCTTCTAGATGTTGTTGATGAATGGATTTTGCTTTTGTTTTAAGTTGCAGTTATAGATGTACTGCAGCACAAAAACGCAATTTACTGACATTGTTTTTCTGAAGTATTCCTGAGCCTATGTGGTGCTTATAGCTTTATACATGGATGTCGTTTTTTGATGCAGTTCCGCTTGAGGGATCAAAGGGCACGGGCATTCAATGTTTGTTTTCGGCCTTGCCGCTTACATGCAGCGATTCCTCCAGATTTTCTGAAACTTTTGATGATGATATGGATGATAGAAGGTGAAATCCTTAAATTCCTTGCAATTGTACATTGAGGCACACAGTCCATTTTCTTACACAACTGTTCACAAAGATGTGAACCTCGCCCCATCTTTGCTTGTGAATGACTGAGCAATTCAGAGAAGCTCCTTTTATACCCAACCATGGCACCCACATGCTCCCAATTAGCCTGTTCACCTGTGGGATGTTCCAAACTGGTGTTTGATGAGCATTTCTCAACTTTATCAGTTAATTTTGCCACGTGTACCATCTTTTTTTAGAACATGTTGCAGCCATGAAATTCTAAGTTAATGTTTATTTGCTAACAATATCGTTTATCAGTTTGAACATTAAATGTCTTTCTAGTGGAGTCAAGTAAATATAGGTTCAGGAACAAATTAATTTCGTAAATAGAGGTTCCACTCTACTGCCTGTTCACCAAGTTGGCCAGTGCAGAGAAAGGGGCAATTCCTTGTGTGGGTGAGGAAAGGAACTGCTACCACTTACATGGTTTGTTGGAGCAGGAGTGTATGAGGCAGCGTTTTGGACCGTCACAGAATTAATTCTAACCTCATCACGTGACTCCTCTAGGGCAAAGCAAAGTGCTGCACTGAGCTCTCAAGTGCTGTGCTATGTTCTGCACAGCAACAGAGCAGGCTTACTTTCACTTCGACTAAAATGTGAAACACATATATTTTTACCATTATTATAGCTGGAAGATGTAAAAATATTAACTAGAAGTCAAACCGTATCTTATAATAATGGTGAATCTAAAGGCAGAAGACACAAAACCTAACAAAGTGACACATTTATATGCCGCAAAACAGTTGGGTCAAGTCTCTGGCATGCGACATCATGTATTATCACAGTGAGGATGAAAATACTGTCTGATGGATAAATAATAATGTAGTTTCTTCTGTGGAAAATTTCAGCCACTTGAAATGGCATACAGTCTCACGATTTAAGATGAACAGAGAAAGTGAATGATTTTTTTTTTTTTTTAAAGAATGGGTTTAACTGCTTTCACCTCCTCACTGTTGAAGCCAATGGCCTACATGGCAGATTACAACAAACTGACATTAGAACGTTCAGTGAAGAATGAAATCAATTTCTTGGCAACTGCAACCTTGAAGACGTGTCTGCAAAACCAATAAGCAAATCATGCTTAAAATTTATTAGATTATTAAGCCTATTTGTCCAAGAAACCATCCACCAACCAAGAGATTTCACCTTTTCATTCCAAAACTACTATCGCTGCTCTACTACTTCCCTGTGCCTCTCTTTCATGACTAATGCAGCATCCAATCTTGAGACAAAAAGAGGCAAATTTTGGCGGGGGTCAGGGGCTTGGAAC